>NC_056740.1:300102530-300217530 GCF_019279795.1 Protopterus annectens
GGTCCTAAATGCCCTCTCTAAGGCCAAAATACAGCATCTATGGGACCTGATAACATCCCAGGCTGCATCCTACATGGGCTCCAACAAGAATTAGCAACACCATTGGGCCATTGGGTACTCTTTTCAGTAGTAGTCTAAGCACTGGCTTCATCCCAGCTGAATGGAAAATGGCCACTGCTCTTCCCATGCACAATGGTGGTGTTTCCACTGACCCCGGGAACTATAGACATATTAGTCTGACTAGCCTTATCTGCAAGGTCATGGAGAAAATCATCATGGATCTTATCAACAAAGATATAGGTAATCTCCATACACTTAGCCCTACTCAGTTTAGATTTGTCAAAGGGAGATCATGCCTGTTAAACCTGGTGGACTTCTTTGAGACAGTCTCCAAGGCCCCTGGACGAGGGGAAATCTGTGCATACAGCCTGCCTAGACTTAGCCAAGGCTTTTGACGCTATCCCCAACTCAGGCATCATTGACAAACTTACCCAGATAGTTATCAACCCTTATATCATTAGGTGGGTCGCTAACTGGCTCAATGATAGAACACATATACTCAAAATAGGGGAATACACCTCCAACAGCAGACCTGTAACCAGTGGTGTTCCACAGGGATCAGTCCTGGGACTTCTACTGTTTGGAATTTATTGCTCCAAAGTACAAGCTAAAACTAAAGGTCTGTGGCTGATGAAGTTTGCTGATACTGCAAACTGGGAGCAGTCATAGAATCTCCAAATGATGTCAATATCCTACAAGAGGGTCTTACACAAACAAATGATTGGGGCCAAATTCATGGCCTTAAACTCAATGCAAAAAATGTATTATCATCCCTTTTGATAAGAGAGACATCCCTGCTAACTACCACATCAATAGCAATACCCTAAGTATGCACTCAGTGGTGAGAGACCAGGCAACACAGGTTAACAGCAACCTTTCCCTTGATCACGGTGTCTCCACAGTGGTAAGAAGGGCATTCTATATTGCTCATCTCATAAGTAAGGGCATTACCGCCAGGAAAAAAAAAGTTATAACTTCCCTGTACTCTTCCCTCATCAGGCCAATAACTGAATACAGTGCCTGATCAGGCCAATAATTGAGTACAACACACCTTTTGGTATATACCTTTCCAAGTACCTGCAGCAATAAGAGAGATGAGAAAGGGTTCTCACAAGGAAAAATCAAGGTCTTCAGCATGTGTCCTATGTGAATCACACTGAAATCACTGTCACTTTATTCTGTTTCATACAGACTACTCAGATGGGATGTCTGCCTTTCATATAAGGCAATCTCTGACCCTGTTTTCGGAAATGCTGCATATCTGCAAGTCAAATGGTACATGGGTTGCACGCACTAATGATCTTAACCTGGTATGTGACATTAATAGAACCTGATAAAAATAGCCAAAACTTCACCAAACCAATAAAACTGTAGACAGAACTGACCGGACTCAATGCGGATAAATCACAATAAATTTAATAACATAAAACACCATAAATAAGCGCTTTCATCTCTCGTAGAGACTTCTTCACATAAAATACACTCCCATTCACTATATTTTCTATAAGATGGGTGAAATTAATTAACCAATAGTACAATACTATTAATTAAATGATTCACTGTTTTTAGAGGTCCACAGCACACCAATTGAAGCTCATCCATACATGGTTAAAGAAAACAATTTTCCAATAATCATTTGTATACACAAAATAAAAACATTAAAAATATATACATTCATTCTAAAAAGTAATGTTAACAAATCTGCTTTTTCACATAATATAGGTTTGAGAGATACCTGGTCATTTAAACCAGGGGAAGATGATGCATTTAGTTGCAACTGCCAGACAAGATCTCTCTTTAGTAAATGTCTTTGCCAGTCCCCTCCCCTTGGATGAACTTGAACCCTTTCCAATATACCAAAACTAAACTTAACAAAATTGTTGAACATGACTGTGTGTCTGTACAGTGCATTAACTTCCCTTTTCTTCCTGATCTCATAGAGGTGCTCATAAATCCTTGATTTCAGAGCTCTCTCTGTCTTCCCAGTCTAGTATCCTGGGCAGCTTTCACATATTGCTAGATATACCAATTTGTTGGTACTACTATTCCCTTTCATAAAAGACACCTTGGTGTGCAAAACATTATCCAAAATAATTATTTTTTCTTTAATAATGTAGCTACAGTATGCACAATTACCACAAGGTGTCATGCCGTTACCAATGTTCTTGTCCATTTCGTTGCTGTTTTCTAGAATTTGTTTAAAATTCCTAGCGGTTTTACTAACAAATAAGGGCACAGGCCCTACCAACTGGGAGACTTTGTTATTCACCTTAAAAATACTCCAGTTTGTCTTAATAACCTTTCTAATCTCTTGGGAATAAACATTATGTTCCATTACCAGGGCTTTTTTGAATTTGTTGTCCCCCTCCTTACTGTTTTTGTTTGTGAACTCCATCCCCAGTAGTGGGGGCTATTTAGTACCCCAACCTTTTCTTACTTCCTCAAATATTCTATCCATCATCTTCAAGGGGTATTTTCTTTCTATGGATATTCTCTTCAAGAGATCAAACTCATGGTCTAGTTCTGTCTCATCTGAGGTCATTCTTGCCACCTGCATAGCCTGCCCCTTCACTAAACCTTTCCTCTGGTGATACTGGTGAATTCATGGCCTTAAACTCAATGCAAAAAATGTATTATCATCCTTTTTGATAAGAGCGACATTTCTGCTAACTACCACATCAATAGCAACACCCTAGGTATACACTCAGTGGTGAGAGACCAGGGCACATAGGTTGACAGCAACCTTTCCTTTGATCACCATGTCTCCACAGTGGTAAGAAGGGCATTCTATATTGCTCATCTCATAAGTAAGGGCATTACCGCCAGAAAAAAAAAATTATAACCTCCCTGTACTCTTTCCTCATCAGGCCAATAATTGAGTACAGTGCCTGATCAGGCCAATAATTGAGTACAACACACCTTTTGGTATATACCTTTCTAAGTACTTGCAACAATTAGAGAGACGACAAAGGTTTCTCACAAGGAAAATTCAAGGTCTTCTGCATCTGTCCTATGTGGATCACACTCAAATCACTGTCACTTTATTCTGTTTCGTACAGACTACTCAGATGGGATGTCTGCCTTTCATATAAGGCAATCTCTGACCCTGTTTTCGGAAATGCTGCATATCTGCAAGTCAAATGGTACATGGGTTACTCGCACTGATGATCTTAACCTGGTATGTGACATTAATAGAACCTGCTGGAGGGACAAATTTGTCTCGCAGAGGTTACCAGACTTTTGGAACAGACTCCCACTTCATGTCAAACAGAGCACCTCATTGGCCCTCTTCAAATGCAGTCCAGATAATTGGGTAACTGTAAATTCACCCTGGGGATTCCACCTGTGTCCCTCTTAGACAGGGGCAATAGGTGCTGATCATGGAAATAAGGGTAAAACTTGGATAGACGTGTAAGGATCCTAGGGCCATTAGCCTAGTAACTTCCTATGATCATATGAAATGTGAACAATCTGCAAAGATAAGTTTGCCCCTTGTCTATCAAATTTATATAATGAAACAATTCAGAATAAGGAAAGTCCACCATCATGAAAACAGGCATTAACTTGGGTGATCCTTAAGAACAGTAAAAAACAAAAGGAAAAGCATCATTGTTTAAAGTAATCCGCTGTTGTATTCCTAATATTTTGCAGCTAGACAGCTAAGCAGAGTGTGTACACATTCTCAAAATCAAGCTATAAAAACATGAGGCAATCCTTTTTTGAGCTTTAAGTTGTCTGGAGTATTCAAAGTAATGAGAGCTTTCATCTGTCAGACTTCATCAGATGCAATGTTTCTTCCTGAGGACAGTAAAGATTTAACTCTGACATCCATCATCTTGTAGGTGAATTTTCATTTTGAATCATAATTAGCAATTGTTCATGACAATATTGATGGTTTATATGGTATGGCTTTAAGATTTAATTTATCTAGATCAATGTGGATTTGTCACTGGAACAGCACACATTATAATGTATTTTGTACAGAAATGTTAAGGCAAATAGCTCAATCCAAGCACAGGGAATGAGTAGTACTCAAGCTGAATGCAGAGAAGGCTTTTATTAGTCTTAGACGGTATTATTTGGGAAGAAAGCTGCTGTCCTTGAGGTTTATACAAAATTATCTTGATTTTAATTATAGCTGTATATACAGAATTGGTGGCCAAAGTGAATTCTCATGCAGACCTGTCCCTCTGTTTTCATTTGAACAGAGGAGTACCTGTCTCCTCTTCTGCTAGTGGTATATCTAAAGCCAATCAAGTAGAAAATACAACCACCAAGGCTGTAATAAGGTACTAATTTATTCACAGGTAAGCGCTTTCATATAACACTTCATCAGATCATAAAATGAACAAGTAACAACCATCCTTATATACATATTCAATTAACCAATAAGCCTATCAAAACATTTTTACTCAAATAAAATCACAGCTGCAATTATTTAATAAATTAGCCTCCATGCTTTTAAGTGGGGTTTTAAAGGAATACATTCATTTAAACAAAAACCTTTATCTTTAGCTTTTGCCCCAGTTTATGTCAACTTGTTCATGGGGTTGGTTGAAAATGTACATATCTATAGAAGTATATTCTTTAGGAAATATGTAATAAAATACTTCCGATTTATTGATGATTTGGTTTTCATTTGTAAAGGGGGAAATAATCAAGTATCGGCATTTTTACAATATCTTAATGCCAATGAATATGAGATTAAATCTGATGGAATTCAAACAGGCTTAGAAGTTAATTTTTTAGATATAACATTAAAGGGTAAAGTGAGAACGAAAATTCATACTGCAATCCATAGGAAATTTGACCAAATGAATTGGATGTTGCATGCTAGTAGCTGCCATCCTAGTCATACATTGACATATATTCCTTATGGAGAAATGTTAAGAATAAAAAGATTATGCAGTAATGGAAAGGAAGCACTTCACAAAGCTAGATAAGTTGCAGCTTTGTTTGTAAATAGGGGTTACAGTCCAGAAGAAATGTTTAAAAGTTATTCTAAATTTATGATAATAGAGGAGCCAGGGTTCCAAAATCGGACAGGAAGAAAATTAAATTAAATAATAATAATGAAGTTACAACTAATAATTTCTTGTTATTTGTCTCCAAATATACCCTTTTTCAGATAAATTTAATGAATTAGTTAAAGGGTATTGGTAACAAGTGAAAAAAGATGTCCCTTCACTGTCTCAAATTGAACTGAGAATTTCTTATCAGAGGGGGTGGAACTTGAAAGATTTTTAGTTCATAGCAAATATCTCAAACCGAAAGAAAAAATTTTAAGAAATATGACAGAAATAGGAACTTTCCCTTGTGGAAAGTGTTCCATTTGCCAGTATATCACAACTAGAGTGGATAAAATAGAAGGGAAGAAATTTGACACTTTAGGTACGTATACCTGTACAAGTAAAGGGGTAATTTATGCCATAAGTTGTTCGTGTAATAAATATTACATAGGGGAAACCAAGAGAAGTCTTGGTGAAAAAATAAAGGAACATGTTAGAGACATTAGGAAAAATAAAGTTATTAGTCCTGTAGCAGAACACTTTAATAGGGTACATAAGGGGGAAGTAGAAAGTCTGAAAGTAACAGTCTTAGAACACGTGTCACATCAGTATGGAAATGTGGAAATGTTGAAACATAGATTAAGGAGAAAGTAATCTATTTTTATTATTAAATATAATACTTTGCAACCCAATGGGTTGAATAAGGAATGTAATTGGCAAAGTTTTATTTAATGGTGTTTTTACTTTAAACACAATAAGAATTTAATTTTAGTAATTTGTATGCAATTGGTTAATTGAAGGCAATGTAATTAAGTCAAAGTATAAAATGTGAGATTTTTAGTAGCTGAGACTTTTACTCTGTAAAGGCTATTTGTGGCCGAGGCGCTAAGAGAATTTTATTGTGGCATTAAATTGCGTTTGGTGAAAAGTAGAGCTGGTATTCACTGTTGTTTTCCTTCCTTTTGTTGTGTGGATTTTGGGACTGTTCAAAGTGGTTGTATAAAAAACCTTTATCTGCCTGCAGGGTTAAAATCCAATGCAGTTCATCATTCTCAATTGTATTCTGTATACTACCTCTCCTATTATTTTCATACAAAATACATAGTACCATACGCCCAAAGGAATGTTCTTCCAGCTGTTTAACTTGTTTATTTAGGGCATTTGTTGCCACGTCTCCTTAAGTGTTCTAGCACCCTGTCCTTTCATCTCCTGCTTATAGAAGCAGGGACATTTCTTGCAGGTAGCTATGTATACTAAATTTGTACTAGTACAGTCTGCATATAAATTGACATCAAACCTGACACCTGTACCAGAATGAACAAAAAAAATCTTCCTAGAGATATGGGGACAAGCTTTACAAGATTGGCACAGGAAGGTTCCTTTTCTATCAGATATTTTAACCAATTTCTTCTCTTTCATGTAACTCGACTTACGTTTCAAAGACACGACATTTTTGAAGGCAAATGCTGTATTCTGTCCAACAATACCCTTGATTTTATCATCAGTTAATAAAATCTGCCAATTGTGTTTTATTGTGTCACACACAAAAGCAATATTACTAGTATACGTTAGAGTCAACCTCATCTTTCTGTCTATCTCACGTCTGTTATTTTCTCTATTGCCTCCATTCTCAGAAAAGAATGGTTTACCAACACTATCTCTAAGCTCTCTAACTTGAGAGGCTTTATAAATTCTATGAAGGTGCAATTTTTAAGAATCTCAAGACTACATACAGATTTTCGAGTAATGGATGCAGCATTCGATAGGTTGAGTAAAGAATTTATTGAGAGGTATTATAAGGAGAAATAAGTGTTACAAATAGGAAGAATTTTTTTGTTCATGCTGGTACAGGTGCCTGACTTTGTCTTTATATGCTTAGAAAGTTGATAGAATAACAAGATGTGCATTAGCCTGTATTTTCTGGAATATACAAAGTCTGAAACTCAACTGTATGCCATTATTTAGTGATTTTAGCCCTCGGTGATTTGCCTGAAAACAAAAAATTTGATGAGGAAATGACCAAACGTATGATGTAAAAAAAATCTGGACATTCTGTTAAAATCAGGACATTTGAGAAGCACAGAAGGTGACAGCAAACAGAAGAAACTCAGTTACACTGTTTTTCTGTTACAACACTTGCTCAGTGCTTTATGGCTTTAAAAGTCAACAAAACACTTAGCACTTTTTTTCTATAATCAGTAGTACATGGAACAGATAAAGTTCCATGCACTACAAAGAATTATGATTGGGTTACCAATCATAACCCTTAATTGTGTGTTCTCAACATGGTTGCCAAAATTCTCCTCTCAAAATTCACTCTCTAGATCAATTTATTTTATTATATTATATTATATTATATTATATTATATTATATTATATTATATTATATTATATTATATTATATTATATTATATTATATTATTATTACATTATTATATATTTATATTTATTTCCATGCACTTACGCTGCATATACACTGTATATTGTGCTTTCTTTTGTATGCACTATTAATGTTATGTGGAGCTTTTCTCTCCCAGGCCTCTAGTGAAAATGGGCTCACCTATGCGCAGTAGACTTTCCCGGTTAACAAATTCAATAAATAAATAAATACATTTCTTGGCATCAATGTGTTGAACACATAATAATCCTCTATAACTAGGTTGGATGTTCATAAACCAGCTTTGTTTAGAGACCTCAACATATTTTGGTATATTTTCTGGATATAAAATTAATGTAACAAAAGTGAAATCAATGGCATTTCTGTTCCTTCTGACACCATAAATACTCTGTAGAAAAGTGCATTAAAAAAAACTGAGGATGTAAAGCTTGCAATATGTACAATGTGTAAAGCATAGAATATAAAAAAAAAGTTGTACCGAGTATGTGACTTCTTTTAGTAGAGCTGCAACAAAACTGTTGGAAACAAAGAAAATCTGTTTCTCATCATGCATCATCAGTACTTTCACCTTAAAAACAATTACCTTAGTTGGACACTAGATTGTTGGGATCAACACCCTATGAAAAGCATCATTTATACTGAAGAAAAATCAAGAAGTAAAGTAGTTGGGACTCTAAGAGCAGAAAAGGACAATTAGTTATTGCCTTATTTCTGAACTGTGCATATAGATAGCATTCCAGGGTGGATGGAGGTAAAAGTAATATCCATGGCCTACAAAACTTTCCAGCCAGAAGAAGACAGAATTGGTAAATCTGTAGCTGCCAGTAATACTGGGATCACTTAACATGTCTGACAATAATTATTATTTCTTCTTTGCCTCTCTTTAAACAAAGATTTAAAATATACTTTAAAACTCACTGGTTATGTCCATGTTGTAAACCTGACTAACCTTTCCCTCTACTAAGATTACTTCTACACCCTACCAATTTTTCACACATATTTCTTTAATTTCTATGATGAAGAACTAAACTGCTGACCACAATGAAGCAATTTCCTAGATTCATCCTGCTTATTGTTAGTACAACCTAGTAAATAATAACACAGTCACTTTTATTGTGTAATAGAATTCATCTCACCATTCTTAATGATTTCTATACTAGTGTAAATATCTTTTTTGATCACTTTTTTTTTTTTTTATCATTTTTACTGATTTTTGTATACTTATTTGAACTGCTTTCATTTACGATGTTTCAACTATGTTTACCAACCTTGTTGCTGTATTTTAAGTAATGATCTAACTATTAATGTTGGAGCTTTTCTTCCCGGGCCTCTACTGAAAATGGAAATATATCCAGCTAGACTACTCTGGTCAACAAATGTAAAATAAATAAATAAAAAAATTTCTGTGCCATTTGTCTGTTAAAAGATAATTTTCAACTGTTTGTTTGTGAAAGTTTACATCTGGTTAAATATCGGATTTAGAAAGTATATTACTTGATTTTATTTATGTTAAGTACAAACCTTTATTATTAAAACAACAAACCATGCAAAAAACCAACAGCACATAAAAAAACAAATAAATAATTGAAATAACAGCACTGTATAGGCAGTCGGCAAAATTTTTATTAAAATAAACTAAATAAAATACAGGGTGAGCACTTTCGTAGAACAAACTACATCATCAGACCATACACATCAAAATGAAGCACATCTAAATAAATAGCAAATAGTTCAAGCTCATTAACCAGTAAAAGCAGTTAGAATAAATCACATGATATTACAACAAAAAACTTATTAGCCTCTCCTTTTGTTTAATTTAGATTTTTAAAGTGCAACTTGTTTTCGGAGCTTTTCTCCTTGGGTCTCCACTGAAAATGGGGCCCTGGTTCAGCTGGACCAACCTGGTTAACAAATGACAATAAATAAATAAAAAATAAATAGATAAATAAAGAGACCTTGTCATTCAGGCCTCCATCTTTGTCAGCTTGTAAGTGTAGGATCCAAAATAACTCCTTATGTTCAGTTTCATTACAGATATCCCCAAGTCTGCCATTGTCTTTAAGTATGTCTATTACTTTAAACTTAAATGTGTGTTCTTGATTGGTTTCTGCAACATGCTTAGCCAAGGAATTGTTGTTGTTGTTGTTACTTCTTATATATCTCATATGCTCTCTCATCCTTTCAAACAGCATGCGGATGGTTTTACCTATATAAAATTTGTTACACAGCGTACACTGTGGTAAATAGACTAAATTCCTAGTCTTACATGTAGCACACACATTAAATTTATAAATGTTATTAGTAACAGGATGTACAAACCTACTTTCTAAGTCTATAAGATGGCAAACATTACATGTTCTACAAGTGAGCATACCAAACTGGTCAACAGAAGTGACACAATTATAATTGTTATAATATGATAAACTCTTTAATGATTTTTTTGTTCCTAAAAGTAAACATGGGCTCAGTCTGTATTACACTATTAACTTTCCTGTCTGATGTAAAAATATGCCAGTTATTTCTGATAGTATTGCATATGATTTTAATGTCACTACAATAACTAAGATTAATAGTAGGTGCTCTCATCCTAGTCACATTCTCTTTTCTCTCATATTGTTGGTATCTGTCAGAGAAATATGGAGAGGCTCTATCTTCTCTTAACATCATAGCATCCCTTAAGCCTTGCTCCACTTCATCAGTCAGATATCCCCTAGCTATTAACTCATCTCTCATGCCTTCAATTTCAAATAAAAAGTTATTACCTAGATTATTCAAATGAGAAATATGCATGACTTGTCCTTTAACAATGTTTCTAAATATATGCGGTGGATGTAAGCTGTCCCTATGTAGAGTATGATTTCTATGGCACTTCTTCCTTTGGCAACTAATAACAACCCTATTTAACTGATCATTCTCTAATTTAATGTCTAGATATTCTATTTTCATTTCTGAAACATGACTAGTAAACTTTAGAAAATTAGTTGTACTGGTGATTTTGGAGGGTGGCTTAATGGCTAAGGTGTTTGCCTTGCAAACACAAGGTGCATGGTTTGAGTCTCACAAGGGACAACTGGCTAGGCTTAAAAAATGGCTCGCAGGGGCAGTTAGCCTAGTACTAAACTATGAACCTATGAACTATGAACTATGAACCTATGCAGCAAACTGCTTGTTACATTATAGCAAGAGGTTTCATACAGTGTCAGAACTAAACAGCTTTTTCTTGTTGTTCCTTATTTTTGAGATGAGGGCTGTGCCAGTTTGGGGAACTGTATAGGGCACCAGATGACCTAGCTACAGTTCTGCTGGACTGATAGAATTAAGCCTTCCCAGAAAATATTGTGTGTGCATATGTTTTTTGCAAACTCTTAGCCAGGTTTCAATTAGTGTTCATAAGATTGCACTGGAAGGTCATGGTATCAGTCTGAAGGGGGTTTGGGAAATAAGGGTTATTAATCAAGGCAGCATTGCACATTTACCTTTTATTTTTCAAAAATATATTTATTAATGTTATTACTGTTATTGAAAATGTTACAATAACAGGAAGACAGTGAGCAATAAAATAGTTAGAAAAAATGCTTCATATTTAACATTGACTAATATTGATATCTACTTTTTCATCTTATCAAACATTGTCCTCTATTAAAGATTCTAATTTATTCCAGCTACTAAAATGTGAATTACTTTCTGTGGATCTAATTATGATGAGATATTTTTCTTTTTTCTTTTTACCATAAAATAGTATCAAGATTCAAGAAGTAATTAAATGTTGGAGAAAAATCACCCTTCCTTTTTCATTATGACCTTTTTGGCCACAACCTACAAGCTCAAAAAACATTAATTGGTATTTTTATACCTTTGGGAAGATTAGCAATCATTAAGGTCATAGATCTAGTTAAAATACACTTGTCAGACCATACTGCACACTTATTTCCTAGAAAAAAATTGTATTTTATCACAGTCAAAAAAATACATTGGCACCCCCCTCTCTTGGTAACTGTTTTTATGTTTCATCTTTCTTCTTATACAGTTTTGCTACTTTATTTTCATCTTTATGTAAAAAGCCAAAACTGTTGTGTATATATTTTCAAGTGAAAAACTTTCTAATATAGGCTATTGGATGAAAGCTTACAGACATTAGGATCACATTTTTATTATACTCATATAATCATCTGTATACTGTTTTTATTGTTCAGTATTAATTTATATCATGTTAGTAAACTTCCTCCAAGTTTAATATCTCCTATATTAATAGACAATACATAAATTAATACGTCTGGCATATCATTCCCCTCTTTTGCTATGTTTACTTGCAATTTGTTGATTAAAGCCTCTCTTAGAGTTTACAGTAACATCCATTCAGATTTACTGAAATCAAATGTATCCATTAACTTAACTGTAGGCAACACCTTACTATCTACTAAACAATAAACATACTCACTCATTATTCTTTAAAGTTTTTATGTTAGACAAATTCACAGCATCAGTTAATCCCACTATATTAGCCAATGGAAACAAAACAAAAATATTTTGTTGGAAATAGGGGGGGTGTATTAACGTAGTTTCTAATGTATTTGAAAAGGGTTGATCAACTAGGCTTTATTTTTATAGTGTAAATTCTATTTAAGATTAATTTGAAATACTATAACACATTCTTTTTGAGAATGTCTGAGGTTTTGAATGTAATATATAAGAAAAGTAGTTTCTAATTTTTTAATCTCCAAAATACTTTTATTAAAGTTATTAAACTCAACATCACATGTGAGCAATGTAGCATTTCATAAACAAAACATTTTTGATTCAGAACAGCAGATTAGCATATCCACAAAGGGGTAGAAAACAGCCCTACAGTTGTATAAGAAACAGAATAACTCTATGAAACATGAGCAAAACAAGCTTCAACATTCCCAATAAACAAATTGCAGCAGTGAAAGTAGTACCCCAACCTGACCTATTCACATATTGTCTGAGTAATCTAGCCACAAGTGGCACATGTCTAAGAATCTCTGTCAGGAGTTTCTAATGCTTTTGAAAATAATAGGTAAATATTTTTTTCTGGCTTTGAGTGCATCTTTCACTTTGTAACTATTACAAAGATCTTCATGAAACATTCTCTGTTGTGTTTGGCACATTTCTTCTAGCCAATACAATAATGTATTGAATAAGAAGGCTAAAACATATGTTTCAATATCTAGACTACTGATTCCTCCTCTATCACAGGTTCTAATATGATTACTATAAGCTGTTTTAGGTTTTTTACAAGATAATATAACAATGCAAATAATATCTTCTTTAATTTCCTTAGTATTGTTTATCCAGTATTACTGATATTGATTGCCATACATATAAACATCTTAATTAATGTTAGCTTTCCTCAAATGTCAGAAGGAATTTATTATTCACTGATATATTTGGTCTATCAGTTCATCAAAATTGGAATGTATAATGTTGCTTATATCCGCTATTTTTAATTGTAGGTATTTAATTTCTTTCTTGTCATCTGTAAATAACTGTATTCTTGGTTGCAATTAAACCTCCTCATTTTTTTTACTTTTGCTAATTTAAGTAGCAACATATTCAATAACTGAAGCAAACATAGGTGGTAAAAGTAGGGATCATTGCTAAGTCCCTTTACTTAAGTTAAACCCCCTTGAAAGAAAGGGACCTATCTTGATACATTTTTTCAATTCTTCATAACAACGTAGAATTAAATTAATAAAATCATCAGGGAATTCAAATCATCTCAAATATTTAAACAGATATTTTCAAATAAATGAGTCAAAAGTTTTCTCCAGATGTAAGCATTATTACTACTAGCTTTTTCCTTATTCAAGTTTGCCAAATCCAATAGATTGATTATTCTTTTGGTGTTATCATGAGTTATTTTTTTTCACTACAAATCCTGTCTGGTCTTTATTACTTATGCAGTTCTTGATATTTTAATCTATTTGCAAATACGTATACAAACATGTTTTAATGTACATTGAGTAATGAAATGGGTCTATAAGAAAAAAACTATAGTTTCGCTTTTCCTGGTTTTAAAATGGGGAATTAATTAATATTTCCATTACAAGGGTACCTATCTATATTTTGAACAGTTGTGAGCATTTTTCTAATCAGTGTTATACATTTTGAAAAAATAGTTTATACAATTCTGGAATGACTCCATCTAAGGCAACTACCATACTTAGCATTAGTTTTTAATTTTGTCTTTTACTTCATGTATTGTTTTTGGCTTAGAGTATATTTCTGATGAGAGTTTTACTTAGTATTTATATATCTGTTTAAGCAATTTACAGTATCTTTTTCTTCCAATAAGTCACTGCTTGAGCAATTCAGCTCTTTATAAAAATCTCATAATGTTTCAAAAATATCCTCAATATCTCGCAAAATACTGTTAATCTGATTTCTTCTAGAAAACATCTTATTCCTATTGGTAATCTCTGCGAGTGTTTTGAAGTAATAGCATGTGAATGTAATTGAATTTTCTCTAGTGCTTTCAGTTTTATGACTTACATTGTTCTGTTATTATTTTGTTAGAGTTCTAATAAACTCGGATTTATATTTTTCACCCTTTTGTTTTACTTAATTTAGCATCATGAACATTTCTTGTATTAAAATTAAATTTTTATCCCATTTATTTATTTATTAATGATACCAGCATTTAATTTTCCCTGAAAATGTGTACTTTAAAGGAATGCCATAAGGAACCTCATTTACTTCCTCATTATTAATGAGCAAAATCTAATCTTCAACTCTATCGTCTAAAAAATCCTTGAAGTCAATTAACTTTGTTATATATGTTGATATTCCAGAAATAGTAGAGAATTTTCTAATGAACATTGTCAATGCAAAACAAATTAAATTATCAAATAAAAGAAAAGGATGTACTTTTACCTTTTCTATTTTATTTTTCAGATGTAGTGAAATATATACTCTGTCATTTTGTGATTAGACACCAAAGGCATAGAATTAATCAGTGTAAAATAATGAATTCTTCTTTGTAACCTCCACTAAATCTTTGATATTTACATTAGCTATCTTTATAGTTTTGCCAAATAAACAATTCTTGGTTTTGTTTAAGCACTACTATCTTATTTATTATGGAATTAAAATTACCTGTTATTGTCAATATATTTTCAGACTGCTCCTCCCTATCTCCATTTTCTAGATCACTGACATTTGGCTTTTGCACGTGTATGGGTATGCCCTGGATAGGGGTATTTTAAGACTTTTGTTCCTTTTTACTGTCCCTTACGATACTACATTGCATGCCAGCCTAGTACTGATGCCACAGTATTTTTATATTACATCATTCTAATTTATTGGTCTCCCTTCCCCACTGTTACACACCAGTCTGGTGTACCAGCTTCATTTGTTTGATAGTCCAACATTTTGTTTCTATTTACTTTTGACTACCATGTATCACACATGGTAAAAAACTCATCAAAAACTAGATACGTTATGCAGAATAAAAAGTTACCTTTCTGACATAGCCAGGTATAGCCTCTACTTTCTTACTTCCATCTCTCCTCTATGCTGCCCTAATCTTCAACTCTCACAAGTGTTCAAATTTGAGACAGTCCAAATTTGGCATAGTGTTGCAGCATTGTTCCCTCACTGTAAGAGGTCCTGTGGTTCAATTAAGTACTGGGGTGCCTTCTGTGTGGAGTCTCCATGTACCCCCTGTGTTTGCATGGGTTTCCTCCAGGTGATCTGGTTTCCTCCCACATTTCAAAGACATGTGTCTGGATCATTTCTCCCCAGGCGTCTGCTGAAAATGGGCTTTGTCCCAGTTGGACTGTTATATATTTGACAAACCCACTAATACCCATCTTCATAAGCACAACGTTCGGCATCTACTTATGCATAAGTGTATTTTACACTGCTGCAGTTTACCTTTATTTCATATGAATGGAATCTCATTAGCAAATGAATCTGTATTACTTAATAAATGTTCATGCATATTATTGAATATCCATTTAAAATGTTTGTAGTATGTTCGAGGTTTTCTCCCCTGGCATCTGGCAAAAAGGCTTATTTGACTAAAGCCAGTCAGACAAGCCCAGCAAACAATAGCAAAATAGAATAAATAAAGCAAAATAGATTGGAGGCTTGCCTCACTGCCCCTTTGACTGTATTACCTGTCATTGCCCTGGAAATCAATTCAGTTTATCCCATTGTTTGTAAAGAAACAGTATCAAGGATTGGTTCAGATAAACTCACTGTAGCTAGCACATCAAGGAGACTTTCTCTCTGATGGTGTCCCTGTGACAAGAACAAAAATGCCTTACTGAAGTTTCAACAGTTTATTCATTTAAGAAGGTAGCTGGACAGGTGTTCTTGTTTTGATGCTGTGTTACCCAGGCTGTGTTTCACAAGGTAAGGATATGTTTCATTTACTGCCTTCTTCCTGCCATTCCACATTCACCTTCTTTTCAGTGGCCATTCTTTCTATGTATTTACTGCTTTTCTCTTTCTGCTGTCACTTCCAGTCTTTCTGTAGAACTGCTTTCTACCTCTTTGACTCTGTAATGCATCTTAAGTGCTTCTATCCAGCTTGTTTAGTTCCTTATTTGTCTAGCAGTTCACTTCTGAGTTGCTGAAACTTCCCCTGTCGGTCTCTGCTTCTGCTTCTTTCTGTTTTGTGCCTAAATCTCCCTTGGGAAGACATTTACCATTCTTCTTTCCCTTCAAGACAACTCTTTCACTTGTTTCCAATCCACTATCTTGTTTCTTTTCTAATCTGCTGGTGGTTGCCTTTGTAATTTGTTTATTTCCTGCTTCTCTTTTACTAGCATGTGGCCCATCTGCATTTCCTGGTCATATCTTCTTCCCTGTGCGGCTTTCAGCATATGACATTGCTTATTCTCCCATTTCCTCTGTGTCATGTCTCCCATATGTTTGATTGCCCACCAAGCTCATGTCTTGTAAGTTATTCAGATTTTTCTGCCTGAGTTGTTCAGCTGTGTTTGATGCCTTTGTTTAAAGTTTTGTACATCCAGTATATTGTGTAACCTGAACCATGCTCCTTCCTGCTGTACTTTTAGACTTGCAGGATATTTGAACCATGCAATTGTTCCACTTAATCTTAGTTGACTTAACACCTCCAGCATAGCTTTCCATTTCTTATATAGTGTCTCTGAGTAATCCTCAACCAACCTCGACCATCCCTGCAAATGGCAAAGTTGCTTGCCTTATTATTTCATTTTTTTACCTCAAAGGAATGGAAATATGCCAAAATATGGCTGGGTCTGCTTTCTGTTTCTGCTTGCTGCTGGCCCACTCTGTGAATCCTCTCTGTTAGTATTCCTTGATTTCCTGGTATCACAGATCTGTCATGCAATAGCTACATTCACTGTTGTTTACTCTCTGTCTTGTATTACACTTATCTGAATGTTGTTCCTTCTTGGACATTTTTCAAGACAATCCATCTTTCCTTCCTGCCTTTTTATTGTCTGTTAGTGCTTGTATTCCATGAATCTGTTCCTACAGGTCATCTTTAGTTGCTTCTTTATCTTCTTTCTAGTCTTGCAGCTTTCTGAAGCCTCTTCACTTCTGTTTGTTGTTATTTTATTATTTGTTTCAAAGAGCTCACATTGTAGCCTACTGTGAATACCTTTTCAAAAAATCTACAATTCCTTCTTCTTATTTGCAGCTTAAAAATGGCCAGTTGTTCCTCTTTTTATTCCTGCTCATCATCTTTCTTTCTGTATTTTTTTCTCTCCCCTGGAACATTGCTTTTATCCAATGTCCAGAGTGTTAGGTTTAGGCAACCAACTTGGCTGGGATCTCTAGCATCCTTCCAACTAATTGTTCTGCTTTTTCAAAAATTCAACTTGTGTCTAATTTTCTTTCTTTCATCTAGATGAGTCAGTGTTTTTTCCATTCTGCTAATTTATAGATGCTGCTTTTACCAAATTCACAATCAGTTTTTTTTTACAATCTTGTTTTATATTATCTATATTCAAATCTATCTTGTCCATTTTAGTGGACTAGTTTGTATATTCGATAAGGCAACTTCTATCGCTTTCACTTGAAGCATTATGTGGTTTTAATTTTGAGTAGCTCATCTTTAAGGTCTCATAGTCTGGAGTTTGTAGGTTTTCTGACATGAAATTTGAGGAAAACAAACTCACTTTCTTGATTTCTAATTCTATTCCAATAGTTATTGTAGTATTTCCTCCTGTAAAATGTTCTTACTTATGAATATCTTTGTTTTCAAAATCCTGTCAGTAAAATTATTTTGTTGCACAGCCGTTTTCAGATGCGGTTTTCAATCAGGCATCTTGGCTCCATCCTTAGCAGTGCACATTTACCACATATTCTAAAGGCTAATTGTTCCTCCTATAGTAGTTTATGCCAGCAGAAGGGACTACACATCCTTATATTACATATTACTTGCAGGCAGTAGTACAGATTGGAAGAGGGGTTAGAGTCGGCATAGCAGTTAAGCTGTTTACCTCACAGACAGGTTTGAGTTTCACCTTTGGTCACTATCTGGCTATTGACTAGGCATGTAATAGCCTGAAAGCTGATTGCCTAATATTTACCTAAAAAAAAACTATAAATATAACCTCTGTCCATCACAGACTTAACATGGTTATTTTTGGTAACCCCCTATATGAAATACTTGGACAATGCTTCAACATGTAAAGTTAATGAATAGCTGACAAGATGGCTGAAAGATGGTATTAGAAGATGGAAGTTATTAGGACTAGAACTAAATCACAACGTGCAGGTACTATACTTTTTATAGTGCTATTGTTATAATACATTTTTCCAGACTTCTTAGTAAGTACCCAAATACTTTTATGAGATAAGTTAAGAATATGATGCAAGATTTTATTTGGGATGATGAAAACCTGAGAGAATCATGGAAAACCGTATAATGTCAAAGGAAATTGGAGCTCTCCAAGTCAAGATTTTATATTTATTGATGATAAAGACAGAGAAGGCTAGCAAATATAGCAAGCTGTTGCTACAATTTAGACCCCATATGGAGAGCAACAGCACTCAGGCTGACAGCAAATGCTTTTAAAAGCCAGTTTACATTAATGAGTGACTGGCTGATTGTACCCATCTCAACACTTTGTGCTTGGAGCAGCTGACCCTCTCACCATACTATGGTACTGCAAAAAGGTTTATAATATTTGCATTGAAATGTCTCTACGCATATTTTTACACATCACTTGATATTTAATCTTATGTTCGCTAGATTTTTATGTCACAGAAAGGTACTGGGGAGTTGGGAGCATATTTTGGTCATGTTTAAAATAAAAGTGAAATTATGTTATCACATCTATTGTTTTTCATGGAGTAGGACAGACAAATACAGGTTTACAGACTTGTAAATATGACTGAACATGTTGAAAAGTTTAATAGTTTAAGCATTATTCATTAAGCATTTATGATATAAATTAAATATTATATAGTTTTGGTTACACAATGTTAGTTAATGTACTTAAAATATATCAAGTAGATTTGTTTTCTACAAGCACCTTAATAGCAAATTCTGTAATTAGGTGCATGTTTAATTGCACCTACAAGTCTGAGACTTTCGGTTTTGTAAGAAGGACAAAGTGTATGGCTGAAGGGTGATGACAAATGATACTGAATAACAACCAGCATGTCTCAGCCAAGACATTGGGTCAGAGCAGCCAGTTCGATCTTGCTTATCCTGGGGGCAAGGAGGTGACCAGGCTAGCCACATTACCGATGTCTACATGCTGCATGCGATCATTCCTGGAAGAGGTCTGGGCACACACAGACACACACACTCTGTTAACTAGAGCATGCACTCTTCAGTTGTTGATGATGTGTATGAGAGCACATGCATCACTCCCCACTTAGGCAGCCACTACAAGTATGCTGACTTCATACGGGGAGGTGTTAGGAGAGATAAGGTGGGTGAGGACCTCCACAGGATCATTAAATCAGACCATTTCCCAATCTCCATCTCTCACCTCCAATCATGCCCCAGAATGGGAATGAATGAGCTGATGACTCATAACTAGTTTAGTGATGCCTAGATGTTGCCCCTGGAGGAAAAAATGAGCTGGTGTGGCACACACAGGAAGCCACTGGGTAAGTTTTCTGAAGGACGAATAAAAAATAATATGTCTATGTATTTTAAATTAAATTATTTTATTTTATATTTTCTTTTTTCAAGATTTTAATTGCTTGTTTGCTTGGTATTATAAAGTAAATGACTTAATTGTATTTATTTCAAGTAAAAAATAAATATAACTGCTTGTCTGATTGGTATTACAAAGTGCGTTACTTAATTGTATTTATTTCAAGTAAATAACTAATTTTTCAATCTCTTCAGTTCATTACAAGCTGTTTATGAATATCAACAAAAATCTGCTTGCCAAAAATAAGTATTCTTCACCTGGAGGCATACTGTGCAGAATCACAGCTCCAATACCCCATGACAAAATTATCAAATTATCTATGGTATTTGTTTGTGTCTTTCGGCTTTTCCCGGTTAGGGGTCGCCACAGCGAAACTCTGGTCCGCTAATGATTGGCAGTAGATTTTTACGTACTGGCTTGCCAGGCCTACCTCACAGCCTTCAACGAAGGAATGCCCATTCACGCATGTCGCTACACAGAAGACGCTCTAACTGAGAATCGAACGGGTAACGTCTAACTGTGAGGCAAGAACGCTACTGCAGCACCACCACAGTATGATCCCAGTATATCAGGGGTAATATATAATTATCTACCATGGGAAGGGTAAGGCCAATCTATAACCAAATGAGTAGGTAAATTTTGAGCACAGAAAGGGAAATTGACTAGTCTTGAAATGGCCTGCAAGGGCAGCAAGCCTAGTACTTTCCTACGAACCCATGAAGAAGCACCACAACTTACTGGATCATTATAGAATAGTAATTCTGTACATTTATTGGATGCCTTCTATTCCTGGTCTTTCCATTGGTCCAGAATCTGTTCCCTAAGCAACTTACACAAGGCTGACAGTGTTGTACCCTCAAAAAGCACATAATTTTCATAAAAGTTTATTAAGCCATGGAACATAAAGCTTTCTGTAACTTACTAAGGTACTCACCCTCATTCTTATCAGTGAATAGTACATCATCTGGGTTTAATACCACATTCAATTTTATGGAAAGTGGAAGGTGCAGAATTTCCCATAAACAAGCCTCTGTGCATATTTATGGTTTATTATTTCTTGAAGTTAACATCAAGTGAGACTTGTTGACAAGCATACCCTGCTATTTACCAGTAGCAAGCAATCACCTTCCACCCCTCCTTTCACTCTTCTCTTAGCAAACAACACAGTCATCCAACCAGTTGAGCATACAAAACTCCTCAGCATGACTATCGACGAAAAACTTAGATGTGACCAACACATACCCATCACAATTAAGAAAGTTCACGTTAAACTAGGCTCACTGTACAGAAGCAAGCCATTCCTCACTGACAATACCAGACTAGCCATATCCAGAACCTTCCTCTTCTCTATGCTTCTTTATGCTTTATGCTTTCTCCCTCTTTACTAACTAAAAAAATAAGACTTAATCAAGTTGGAAACTTGCTACAGCAAAATAGCCTGTTTCGCAGCCAGCCTTCTCCACCAAACCCACCATTGTATTGCTCTACATAAATTAAATTGGTTTGAGCTACATAGTCTTGTTTATCTCTACCAACTTAAATTCACACATAATATATCTTCCATCCTGACAATTGTCCATCCCTCAAGGAACTTATTATTCCCTACTCATACCCACAAAGTCTAAGATCTGTAGACAGAAACTTTCTCACAGCAAACAAAGTTAACAACACTCATGGTGAAGATCTATTCTCAAATCAAATAGCCAAATTATGAAACTCTCTACCCCACACCCTCCAAAACACACCTGAATCTACCAGTTTCAAACAACTATTGTTTGAACACCTACTCAAAAACTGGCATTGCTCCTGTGGCAAACCTAACTGACAAGATATCTATAACTCTCTCACCAAACTGTCCACTCCTTACCTCATTTTTTCCCTCTCCTCGGTGTTATTACTGCTCATAAAAAATATAAAAGAAATCTCATTTATTCATAACTATTATTTAATATGTACACAGTACTAATTTTATTATTCTTGCAGTGATCTTTAATGAAATGCTTGTGTGATCTTTTTTTTTGAACTTGTATCTACTAGAAAACAGTATTGCATACTTCTTTGTATAGACTAATTGGAGGATGTGTATTCTGCATCTTATCATATGTATACTATTGTACTATCTAATTATTGTATTTTTGCTTATATTTCTGTGGAGCTTTTCTCCCCTGGCCTCTGCTAAAAATGGGTTTCCGGCCCAGTCGGACTTTTCCAGTAAACAAACATAAATAAATAAATAAATAAATAAATACATATGCTATGTTGATTTTTGAGGACATAATTCCATCATTTAGCATGGTCATTAACTCTTCCTGTCTTGGTAATTGATATACAGTATTTCCTTGTTAGTAGCTCACCTCTTAGTTCACAACTAAGTTGTAATCATCATGTAAGCAATTTTTTGCTTTTTAATACTGGAAGAATACGTGCAGTATATCCATTGAGCTTCAATAAACTGACAATATTTTCTCATTCTATTTTTTTGTATTCTTTTTCAATTTTAAACCAAACTCCCACCAACTACTTGGTATGGTTTGTAACGCAAGACTATGAACCAAAACTAGCTAAAGAATTTATTGAACACTTTCCTCCACAAAATGAGTAAATGAGTAAAAGACTTCATCAGAATAATTGAACATTCAGAAGCAGTCCTAAGTTGTTGTCTTTCGGCTTTTCCTGGTTAGGGGTCACCACAGCAGAGCTCCGGTCCGCTAATGATTGGCAGTAGATTTTGATGAACGCCGAGGTGCCAGCTCGACATTCAACCTTCAACAAAGGCACGCCCATTTACGCATGTCTTTCGCACGCCCACCCAACCACGGGGAGGACATGCAGACTCCACACAGAAGGGACTCCCCGCACTCCAGCCGAGAATCGAACAGGAGAACCTCTTGCTGTGAGGCAACAACGCTACCGCTGCACCACCGCGGATGTTCAGAAGCAGTCCTAAGTAAATAGTAATATACAAATTAATTCAAATTATGTGACTCGATGGGTAAACTAATAGCTATTTTTAAAGACACAAAACCCAGTTATATCTAAAACATTGTATTAAAATATGTGTTATTACAATAAACTATTCAAATATAATTTCTATAAGTTTGCAGCTTTCATTTTTAAAACACTAGCAGTAGTTACAGAATTATTTAATCCATGCAAATCCCTGCATTTAAACAGGGATACCAAATTAACTCCTTGTATTCCAAAGGTTTTTCCCAATCATCCTCATGGTAATATGGATCTTCTGTAAAACAAACAAACAAAAACTTACTAGCATAATCACATATGAGGACTGTTTACTCACCACATTAGTAGCATCCATTTTCTTGACAGAATATCAATGTTCATACATTATTGCTGTAACGTAAATTTAGTTTTTGCCAAGCAATATGCTTCCTATCTATGACATTTTACCACATGTACCAATTCTGTGGCAATACAGTCATATCTTTCCTTCATTTTACTAGCCATAGGGAACTCATCCAAAGCTATTTATCGGCCTTCGTGCATGAACCTACATTGTCTAACTCAAGCATATTTTAGCATGCCCCATAGCTTCCTATATAGTGAATGGGTAGAAGCAGATGGATTTTCTAATATATGTTTGTTGTGCATACCCCTCTTAAGCACAAAATGTGGTTCATCCCTCAATTTCACCATAATATTGGGGGGGGCCTTACTCAAACTGGACAATTTTTTCTGATTGTCCTTTAATTGCCAAATAGTTTGTTAAAACCGCAGCACCATAGCTTTAAAAGGTCTATTGCAGGTGGTATCTTGTGGCAACCTCCAAGATTTTACAAGAAGGGTCTCACATGGAATAGGGAGAAATCATTAAATCTCCTATCAGAAATATTTTCTTTAATAACAATAATTCAAACCAAACTACATTGTCATTTGATACCAGTTGTGAAAGTCTAACCATCTGTCCCTAAATAATGTTTCATGTAAATAAATAAGGGTCATTGCTGTTGAACTTCAAGTGAATTTGAATATGTAGGTTCTAAAAATATTGGAAATGAAACACTTCCCATTTTCATCCTGGCATCCAAATACTCAGTCACAATTAGAGAAGTTGTCAGTGAATCTCATAAAATCAGAAGTATTATTCTAATAATCCAAAAATACCCAAACTCTTAGTTATATCTTCCCACAAAATGAAAATACAGATGCTCAAGCCCAGGCTACTTATATTCCATTAACTCACAGCAAGAGACTCAAAGGGCTATAATCCATCTGCCCACATGTCCAAACAGGTGCTTAAATGTGATTTTTCAGATAAGATGCCACAACAGATAGACACAAGCAACAGCTTGCCATGGACGAGTAACTGGGGGAGGGAAATGGGGAGGGGAAAAAAAAAAAAATAATAAAAATAAAAAAATGTAATTTCTTTCCATAAATTCTGACTCTGACTCATGGTTTAAATTCATCAGAGTAGACCTAATTTCATCATAAATGCTTTACTTGCCAAATTGCCAAGATTTCTCTTTAGTACACAGTGAAAGAACACAGAAGGACACCATAATTATTTTTTTAAAATGCTGCAGTCACATGAAGTCATGCCTTATACTGTAGCCCAGTACGCTTATACAGATGCCCAATAATTGGCACACTGATGAATGGCATAGCTCAGTGTACCGCACTACAGCAGTCTCCTAGCATAGAATTATGGAAGGTTTAAACTGGGATATCTTAAAATGGGTGCATTAATTAACAAAAACAATGAAAATTAATCTCAATAGTCAATGGACGCATTCACTTCCATGTAGAACCTCGGCCACACACACACACACACACACACACACACACACACACACACACACACACACACACACACACACACACACACACACACACACACACACACACACACACCATATCTCCTAAATAACAGAGAGGTTTTAAAACAATGCAGGACTGTACTCCCCCTCTGACATACACACAAAACAGTACATATCTACCTGTAGTTAATGCTGACACCCATCTACCCCTACAAAGAGGCTTAACTGAAACAATATTTAGAATGAAGAAGTACCTGCCTCAGGCCACTATTTATCTCTAGCTGCAGACAGATATGATAACAAAAACAATGATGTACAATATAGAAAAAGCAAGAAAAAAAAGGCAGCACAGTGACTCAGTATTATGATCTCTGCCTCACAAATCTAGGGTTCAATACTGACTTGTCATGACTGCCTATGTGGAGCATAAATGTTCTTCATATGTCTGTAAGGATTTTCTCTGTATATTCCAGTTTCCTTCTAAAGCCTGCTGGCTGATTGGCTATATTAAACTGTCCAGATTCTCTACATTTACTCAAAGACTGGTTGCTCATTTTTTAATTGGTTTACTTGTGTTTTTCTGCTTATATTTCACAGCACGTTAGAGCAATATTTTTTCTTGATGAATCTCTATTATTCTTCAGATGATACAGTTAAATCTAGAGAAAAAACAAGTGATGCACTAATTTCAAATTATTGTTGTGCCTCTTAGCTGTGGTACCACTGAACTAAAAATAATAAAGCAATAATAATAAAGTAAGCTGGTTGCAGGGAAGCCCCCACTTGGGGAGTTCAGAGGTAATACCTCTGCAAAGGGCATTTATTTAAACTTATACTAATTGTTTGTTTGCACAAAAACACAGGTTCTTTCAGTACTGCTGAAATGACCCTTCATATACTCACAAAAAGGAGTTCTATGCAGTTATGTCTGAGGTAATGTGCTTCTTGGAATAGGGTGTCAAGGTAACATAGTACACCAAAACTATCCCTATATGTATGTGTGTGTGTGTGTGTGTGTGTGTGTGTGTGTGTGTGTGTGTGTGTGTGTGTGTATATATATATATATATATATATATATATATATATATATATATATATATATATATATCAAGCATGAACGGTCCAAAGTAATGCATGTAAATCAGTGATAGTACTATGAAATGCAGACTTCCTGTGATCTGAACTCTCTGGTTCACTGTGAATATATATTCAGTATTTTTATGTACTTTTATTATTTATTATTAAATATATTTAAAACTTTTATTGTGGCTGGTCCTTGTAGAAAGTATCTAACCTTTGAGAGTACTTATATTTATTTGGTGACACTGTGTGGGCCATTCTAGAAGTCCTTAGCCATCTTGGTGAACTACTACCATTTGTATTAGTATTAATATTGCACAATATAATTGGACATACATTTAACAGCCTTATAGTAACTGACTGGTGGCAGTGATAACTACCTTATAGTCCGGGCAATGTTGGTAGAGGAGGTAATCTGTGCTAGCCTTTCCCAGGTGTGTGTTTGTGAAAAGTAAATCCTAAAGAGTGTGTGTCAGCTACTTGTGGCAGGGACACGAAGCACTGGGTTTACAGAGAGGGAGCTGAAGGACTTGGCTTGGACACTCGGCTGAGGGCCTAACTCTACAACTGTACCAGTGGGGAGTCTTACTGGGGATCTAAAGGAAGATAGAAATAGAAACATCCAGACCCAAGGCTGAGTGTGCTCCCTGTGTGCTGTTAAGGGAAATTGTACTGGATGCAGAGAGGTCTGCATCTGGAAATACTGAGTGTATCCATTTGTGTTCCAAGTGCACAGCCCTCTCCAGTGTCAGTGGTGAGGATTCAGGCTCCTTGATTACTGGCCCAGCATGGGAACTACACAAATTGGTGACCATCACATATTGGTAGCAGTGGTGGGAATCACATTTATTGGTGGCAGTGGTGGGACTATCCCATGATCACTCATTGTTGATCAATGGTGGATATTGAACTCCTGAGCCTGTAAGCAGTGGTCACTAAAGAAGGTGTTTGTACTCTCAAGCAGCCACATGGTAGACATTCACAGTTTTGTATCACAATAGTTTTATTTATTTACTTTTTGTTAACTTAGTTAGTCAGGGAGACCAGGCAAGGATATCAGCAGAGGAGTATGGCAAGCTGACAAGTAACTGTTTGGCTGAGATGTGCCAAGCCAAAGGATAAGGGCATGCCAACCTGACTAAAGGGCAAATTATTGCAGCCTTAATCACAGCTGCATCACAGACCAGCAACCAGGAAGACAACCAGACTGGGATTGGGGATGTATAGCTCTCAGTTAAAGAGACTTGAACTGGAGGCCAAACAGCTGGAGTTAGAATCAGTAGAGTGAATGTGGAATTTGTAGTCTGAAGAAAAAGGGAGACTGAGACATCTGGAAGCTGAAGAAAATGAGAGGCAGAAGCAACTTGAAAAGGAAATGCTGACTCTTTGCCAGGGTCCTGGAGGTAATGAGGAAGGAAGTAACTGGACCCCAGAAGCAATAAAGGTCAGTAAATTCTTCCTCAGTACCAAGAAGGTGATAATGTTGGTAGTTTTATTCATGTGCTTGAAAGACTATGCAAACAGTATAATGGTCATCGAGAGCTCTGGGTACAGTTCCTCACCCCCTTACTCCATGGTAAAGCTGCAACTGTTGTTTCTAAATTGTCTGATACTGATTGTTTAGATTATGAAAAAGTGAAGCACTGTTTATTACAATGTTTTAAATTAACACCTGAAGCTTATAGAAAAAGTTTTGTGAGCAGAGACGCAAGGCAGATGAAAGTGTATGTGATTATATTGCTGAATTATACACTTATTTTCATAGGTCAATGAGTGGGTGTTAAGTCACCACTTTTCAGGTACTGGCAGACCTTTTGGTGAGGGACCAAGCCCTTAGCACTTTGCCGGAGGGCATGAGAATCTGGTCAGCAGACAGGGAATGCAACTCTGCAGATGAGTTGGGGAAAAAAAGGAGATCTATACCTAGCAAAAAGGGTATCATTGCACAGGAAAATGATACCCAGTGCTGCACATGGATATAACGGAGCCCATTGTGGAAAGCCTAAACCACGTCAACAGAGTCTGCCAGTAATAAGGGAAGCTGCTAGTTCAGATACATGGCCAGGATCAAGGGTTAAATGTTTTAAAATATAACCAGTGGGGATATAGAGCATATAGATGTCCACGGAGGCAAGGTAGGGAACAAAAGTTGGGGGAGCCAGCAAGTGGAAATAACAGCATGCCAGTGGTAAGTTGTCTGGAGACAACAGGGATACCAAACTACCAGCAGAGTTTATATCCAATCTTGGTGGATGGGAAACAGGCCACTGCCAAGAGAGACACAGGCTATGATATAACCATTGTGAAGCCTATAGTGGTTAAAGGGGAACAGTATTTGCTTGGGCAATCCACTCCAGTCATAGCTTTAGGAGGGATCCTATTCCAAATGCCTTTGGCAGGGGTTCATCTTGACTGGGGGAGTGGAAAAAGAAGCAAGCAAGTAGTTGTGTTTAAGGATACCCCTGCGGATATCTTGATAGGAAATGATTTTGATAATGCAGTACCTTGTGTGCATGCAGTGACATGCAGTCAAACTTGGAGACAGGCATGTGAGTCTGGTAGCCTGGGAGAGACCCAGACAGAATGCATACCTGAAGCCAGGACTAGTGATATGACTACTTCAGGGAGGGATCTACCCTGTATCAGTGAGACTGAAGGTGAGCCACAGCTCCTGGTGGGTACTGATGTTCCCTTGGACAGAGTGACTGCAAGGGCAGAGGTGAGTAGTATTACCTAGGTTAACAATGAGGTACTGCAGTTAGATGAGCCAAACTTCTTTTGAAGGGGGAGCTGGCAAGAGTTACTAAGAGATAGTTGAGGCAAGCTCAGCTTTCAGACCCTGCGTTACAAGGCATGAGGGAGATAGCTAGGGAGGCACCTGATTCTCAAGGAAAAGGGGCTTCTATATACTGAAACAAAGGGATATTGTACAGAGAGTAGACCCCTGAGGGAGACCTAGAAAGTGAGGTAATACAGCAGTTGGTAGTGCCCAGAGATTACTATTTGACACTTCTAGCCATAGCCCATGACATTCCCTTTGCAGGTCATATGGGCATAAAACATACCAAGAGACCTATTATGCAAAACTTATATTGGCCTGGGATTGCCAGGGATGTAACAGGGTAATGTAGGACCTGTGAGCAGTGTCAAATAGTAGGCAAGGCAGGAGACAAGGTCAAAGCTCCTTTGGTGCCTTTGCCTCTGATACAGGAGTCATTTCAGAGGGTAGCAATATATATTGTGGGGCCTCTGAGCACCCCAAGGTCCACAGGGAAGAAGTATATCCTAGTGGTAGTAGATTATGCTACTAGATGCCCTGAGGGAGTGGCTGTCCTCCATTGAGGCAGAGAAGGTGGCAAATGCTTTGCCAGAGATTTTCAGCAAGGTAGGTTTCCCAAGAGAACTACTGACTGACAGAGGTGCCAGTTTTATGTCAGATCTGCTGGCTTGTCTGTGGAAGCACTGTGGGGTGAAGCACCTAAAGACAATTCCCTACCACCTCCAGACTAACGGTCTTGTTGAGAGGTTAAACTATACGCTAAAGACCATGCTACAGGCATTTGCAAACCAGTTTAAGAGGGAGTGGGATAAATATTTGCCCCATCTGTTGTTTGCTTACAGAGAGGTGCCTCAGGAATCTACAGGTTTTTCATCCTTTGAGTTGCTGTATGGGCATAGGGTGAGGGGGCCTTTAGATCTGATTCATGATGAGTGGGAGGGTGAGAGTGAATCCCACAAGGAGCCTGTTGTGGAATATGTCCTAAACCTCAGGACCAGGCATAGGGAGCTCATGGGCTTGGCCCAAGAGAACCTGGAAGGAGCTCATCAGCAGAAAAAGGTGTGGTATGACAGGAATGCTCAAGCTAGAGAGTATGCTGTGGGGCAGCAGGTGATGGTTCTCATTCCTGTCAAACACAATAAACTGCAGTCAGCTTGGGAGGGACCCTTCAAAGTGGTAAGGAAGGTCAGTGATGGTAACTATATGATAGAAGTGCTAGGCAGGAGGCAGGGCCACAAACTGCACCACGTTAACATGATGAAGCCTTACCATGATAGAGAGGTCGATCCACAAAACAAACTAAAATAAACTGTAAACACCCACAAAGCCGCAGGTACCAATGCTCCACACAAAAGCTGATGAATGAATTTGTATGGTTATTGAAAAACTGAGCAAAGAACTACACGACAAAGTATCCTCCTTAAGCGCTATTCGTCTGCACCCATGTGCAGTATCTGAAGAAGTTTGGAAATTTATCCAAACGAAAAGCACTTAAGGAGGATACTTTGTCGTGTAGTTTTTTGCTCCGTTTTTTCAATAAACATACAAATTCGTTCATCAGCTTTTGTGTGGAGCACTGGTACCTGCAGCTTTGTGGGTGTTTACAGATGCTAGAGAGGTCCTTGTGCTGAGTATTTGCAGTGGATGGCAGGAGGAGTCTGAGGGGGATCTGGTGACTGATCTCAGTGAGGCTCGGACTGATACCTCAGTGGAAGAGGTAGCAATGTCCCTGCAGCTATCCCCTACACAAGTTTGAGAAATCTGAGACGTGTTAAAGGGTTTGAGAACATGTTCATTGTGAAACCAGAGTACACCCACCTGGGGCAGCACCATGTGGATATAGGGCCCCAAAGACCTATAAAGCAGGCCCCTTACAAGTTGCATGAGTAAGTCATACAGACACTGAGGAAGAAGATACATGAGATGTTGGAACTGGGAGTAATCCAGGAGTCCAGCAGTGCCTGAGCCTCTCCAGTGGTGCTGGTACCAAAGAATGGTGGCTGCACTAGGTTCTGTGTGGACTACAGGAAACTAAATAGTCACACTGAGTCAGATGCTTACCCCATGCCTAGAACAGATGAAGCCCTAGAGCAGCTGGGTGAGGCTAAGCATCTGACCATTACTGATTTTGCCAAGGGCTACTGGCAGGTGTCCTTGACTCCCAACACTAAAGAGAAGTCAGCCTTTGTGACTACGTTCAGCTTGTATGAGTCCACAAAGATGCCTTTTGGGATGAAAAATGCCCCAGCAACTTTTTAGAGGCTGGTAGATTGTATCCTAGCAGGAGCAGGAGATTATGCCCTTGCTTACCTGGATGATATTGCCATCTAAAGCCATTCCTGGCAAGAGCACCTTCAGCATGTCAGGGAGGTTCTGAGCAGACTACAGAAGGCAGGGTTGACCATTAAGCCTAGTAAGTGTCAGGTGGGTATGGTAGAGGTCTCCTACCTGGGACATAGAGTGGAAAGTGGTAAGATCAAGACAGAACCTGCCAAAGTGGAAGCCATTCAGGAGTGGCCTGCCCCTATTGCCAAAAAACAGGTGAGAGCATTCTTAGGGATAGCAGGGTACTACAGAAAGTTTGTCCCCAGTTATAGTACCATTGCTATTCCCCTCACAGACCTGACAAAAGCAAGCCAGCTAAAGTAGTGTGGACCCCAGCATGTAAGCAAGCATTCCAGAAGCTTAAAGGAGCTTTAAGAGGACCCCCTATGTTAGCCAGTCCAGATTATGGCAAAGAATTTGTTCTTCAGGTGGATACTTCAAACCATGGGGTGAGTGCTGTACTTAGCCAGGTTTTCTCAGAGGGAGAAGAACACCCAGTGGTATAGCTCAGCTGTAGACTACAACCCAAGGAGGAATGTTATGCAGCCGTAGAAAAGTAATGTCTAGCCATAGCATGGGCACTGCAGAAACTTCAGCCTTATCTGTATGGAAGGAAATTCACTATAGTTACAAATCACAGTCCCTTAACATGGCTACATAGAGCCAACCAGCAAAATGCCAAGTTATTCAGGTAGAGCTTAGATTGCAGTCATATGATATGACAGTACAACACCATAGTAGGGTCAACAATGCCAATGCAGATGGGCTGTCAAGATAGGGAATGGGATAAAATATTCCCAGATAGACTTATTTCTCTCAAGCCATGTTTCTCCAAGGTCACTTAACAAACTAGCTTGCATCTTCAAGGTGGAGAGAAATGTGATGATTTGGGCAAGTGCCAGCATAGCCAGCTGGAGTTTTGTAAAGAATGATATGGCCTTTGAATATCAAACTGATTTATGCAAGATGCTTGTGTTATAAATATATTAGAACTGTATGTCATTTGTATATCAAGCTGATTTTGCACAGATACTTGTGCTGAAAATGTATTTGTGATCTTTGCTTGTGTTGAAATGTATCAACAGTCATTCTGCTGAAATGAGGAGAAATGTGCATGTATTATTGTAGCTTAATTAAATGTATATGTTGTAATAGTGGATACTAGCACAGCAGAGGTTAACTTTAAGAAAAATAAGGGAAATGTAAATGAGCTGTCGAACCATTAAAAGGCACCCCAGAGTGCTGAGTAGGACTGAGATGCTGGGTCCGGGGGAGGAGTCTTTTTCCATTAGCTCAGTGAAAAGAGGGGAGGCCCTAGGTACTGCCATAAACATTTGGATGTGTATTGTGGCTGTCTGTGCTAACTTCCTGTCTCAGCTTCAAAGGTGAATACTGTGAGTACTTGGAGTCGGGTGACCAAGATGAGCCCTCTTGGAAGTTATATTTTAGATATTAAAAAGAGAAATTTGTGAGTTTTGAGTATTCTGTTTGGGAAGCTTGACTAGAAAGACCCTCACCCACAGCATCTTGCCTTGTGGTAGGAACAGGAACATTCTTTTAGATTCAGTCAAGAATATAGTGAAGCTTAGTTTAGATATTGTTTTTCTTTATTTGCCTGAGTCTGTCCATCAATGTTCTTTTCAATATTTCTTGTGATCTGATCTCTGTGGTTTACTTTGAATATATATTCAGTATTTTCATGACTTTTATTATTTATTATTAAATATATTTAAAACTTTGGTCCTTGTAAAAAGTATCTAACCTTTAAGAGTACTTATATTTATTTGGTGACACTGTGTGGGCCCCTCCAGAAGGCCTAGCCATCTTGGTGAACTATTACCATTTGTATTAGTATTAATATTGCACAGTATAATTGGACACCCTTTTAAGAGCCTTATAGTAACTGACTGGTTGCAGTGATAACTACCTTATAGTCTGGGCAAAGTTGGTAGAGTGGGTAATCTGTGCCAGCCTTTCCCAGGTGTGTGTGTGTGTGTGTGTGTGTGTGTGTGTGTGTGTGTGTGTGTGTGTGTGTGTGTGTGTGTGTGTGTGTGTGTGTGTGTGTGTGTGTGTGTGTGTGTGTGTGTGTGTGTGTGAAAATTAAATCCTAATGAGTGTGTGTCAGCTACTTGGGGCAGGGACCACAATGTACTGGGTTTACAGAGAGGGAGCTGGAGGACTTGGCTTGGACACTCGACTGACCACCTAACCCTACAGCTGTACCACTGGGGAGTCTTATTGAGGATCTGGAGGGAGACATTTATAGAGACATCCAGACCCCGGGCTGAGTGTGTTCCCTGTATGCTCTTAAGGGAAATTGTGCTAAATGCAGAGAGGTCTGCATCTGGAAATACTGAGTGTATCAGTTTGTATTCCAAGTGCACGTCCCTCTCCAGAGTCAGTGGTAAGGATTCAGGCTAATTGATTACTGCCCCAGCATGGGGATGGCACATATTGGTGACCATCACATATTTGTAGCAGCGGTGGGCATTACCATCCACATTTCATTGTAAATGCTTTACCAAATTTTAATTTGTTTGTCCTTCATTAAAATTTGGAAGTTTGCAGATCCAGGTCTGACTGTCTAATTACATGCAATGTTTTCCTACTACTTATTTTTTAATGAAATATCATTTTATTTTTGCTAGATGAAATGGTGGAGAGAATAATAGTCATTTATTCAGTTGCCACTCTGATCTTTTGTTCAGTGTAGCTACTTATATTTCTTGTGGGGAATGTTTAAATTATCATGGATATGCAGATTGATCTTGCCATCTGACTTTTAAGTTTTGGAATATTAACAAGGTCTTAATGTGTTTAACTGCAATGGCATAGAAAAATACTTATTTAATAGCTATGATAAAATGCTTCTAGAAACCAGTCAAAGTTATAACAATCTAAGTAGAAAGAATGTTATTAATATGTCTACTTATATCTGCATATACACACAGTATCATTTGATGCACACACAAAAAAACTGTTTACAGCCCTCATTTACTGTTCTTGTTGCTTCTTTCTGCAAGGCTGCCAAAGAATTATTTTCTGTATTTTTTCAGAATGTATCTTTTTCATTGTGTTTTCAATAGACATTCCGCCCAGCCTCCATGCTTATTGAAAGATCATCAGACTTTGGAAGGACTTGGAAAGTGTATCGCTACTTCTCTTATAACTGTAGTAAGATGTTCCCTGGTGTACAGCAGCAGCCTCTTCAGAGAGTCAGCGACGTGATCTGTGAGAGCCGATACTCTGACATTGAGCCATCCAGCATGGGGGAGGTAAGTTGTAGGTCACATGGAGACTTCATGAATGTAACTTAGAAGTAAAGAAGGCAGGGGACTCTGAATTTTGATTATTGAAGCAGAGTATATTACATGAGTCAGAAGATATTTTTATCTCAGGCATCATCAATGAAATATAAGAAAAGATGTGCCAGTACAGACTAGAGAATTTAACAGCCACATGAAATGCTGAACATTGTGTTAACCTTATTAATTATTATTGTTATCAATATTATCATTAGTAGCATTATTATCATTATTATAATCACACTGAGGGGACTGAATGGACAGATAATAAATCAGCACGCAAAGGAGAGTAGTAGTATTGCTCGAACTGAATTATTCTCGAGTCTTGGTGAGTACTTTCATGAGGTGGACCTTGTTTTTCACAAAAATCTCACCAAAATGACACTGATATATAGACTGTATTTTATGTAGTATATATCATGGACAGAGGTAGGTTAAAATAAAAAAAAAGATGGCTGGGTGCACAAGACCCAAGATAAAAAAAGTGCCCAATCCTGGTAGGCACACTGGTGCCAGGACTGGAAAAATAGCAGTAGAGAATACTCAAGACATGTATGTAAACATTCTTATAATGGGGTTAATCAGGCTCAAGGGAGGATTCCCCCCGCCCCATTGTAGAAGGAAGTAGTAGTCCACAAAAATCACAAAAAAACTTATAGGCCATAAAAGAGACATAAAGATTTTAGAGTAGACAATTCAGGATAAGAAAAGAATTATGTAGAGTTACTATAATGCAAGAAGCCCAGAATTTCCAGACAGAAGGTATATACAAAGATTAAGAGAGAAATAAGTGGAAAGAAAAATACTTGCACAAGAAAAACTGTCAAAAGCTTCACATGAAAATTTGTGTTCATGAGTCAACAGATTTATGAAAAACATTATACAGACCAAGAAACATTGTGCCATTTAGAAAAAGAAGCAACCAAGGAGGTTAAAAATACAAATAATACAATCTAGAGATTTTTGAAAGGTGTAACAAAGAAATATGGACATGGGAAAGAAAGAGAGATCTGGTATGGTGGAATATTTACACATAGGAGAAATCCAAATTAATCAATACAGAAAAAAACAGCTCCAAGATATCAAGAGAGAAATGCAGGCAAAGGCACACAGATATGGAAAATTTCACAATGCAAAAAATAATATCACAAAGAGTGAATGTAGAACAGATGACTAGTAAAGTAGAAGTTAAAAAAATAGATACTGAAGTTATGAAATACATAGAAGTGAAGGATTTAGTGCAGAAAGTCTAATATAGGTGTTATCACAGCATGATGAAACAATGAGTCCCCAAGTAAGGAGAAACAGGAGGAGCAGGAGACATCTGAAGAAGAAATATGGGCATGGGAAAGAAAAAAAGATTTAATTTAGTAATACAGAAGTAAACAACTCCTTCACTGAGCGAATAGTACCAGCTCACACGTACAAATATATAAGAATAAACTGTTAGAAATAAACGGAGAGGTGGTAAACACGGCAAAAGACTTCTAATAAAAATGTAAGCGCTTTTGTGTCGTCCTTGATACTTCATCAGACATAATGTATCTTTTAAATTCCAAACATTTAAAATACTAGAGAGCCAATCAAAGCTGTCCATTCAAACACATGCTCCTAACACAATTAATCACTTCCATAATAATACTGTTTACAAAATATAAACAGAAACCTTGTAAAACATTGCATAAAAACACACATGCTATATAACACAAATCACTCATTGAACTGATGTCATTCTATTGCCACTCTTCATTGTCATCGTAAAAATATTCATGTAAACTTTCATTTCTATTAAATATTACAACTATTATATTGGCTTCATGTGGACTAAATAATACTGCCAAAAGTAATGATGAATGGTAAATGATCATACTTAAAGAGTTCTTTCAATAAAAACAATCCAATTTCAGTGATCTGAGTGTGACACACTTTATACTAAAAACATCTTAAGTGTGTGAAATTTGGTTTCATTCAGAGAAATAAAGATATACATTTACCTTGTCATTATAATGTAAAAGGGGAAGAAAAAGAAGGAAACTGTCAATGGAATGCTATACAATTGTGGAACAGGACCCTGGATGCTTAGTCTATAACATCTCAACACATCCTCTGTCATCAGATCAACTAAAAGTCTTTATGAAAAGGACTCTCGTTCCTTACAGTTTCAGAGAGTAATATGTGTGATGTGATATTAAAATGTGCTGCAGAAATGTGATGCTTAAATTATTATTTCCTTCATCAGATATGAATAGGGAGATTTTTAAGAAACCGAGCACATATGTTCCTAGTTTACATCCACAAATAGAAGCCTTTCTTAGATCATGTGAGTATGATCTTTTTAATGTATATAATAATGATTAGAACCATAGGAAATTTTATAATCTATCAAAAAGGGAATTTATAGCTTTACAGCAGTTACAAGATAATGAGAACATAGTAATCCACCCTGCCGATAAAGGCAGAGCAATAGTAGAGATGAATAGAGACAATTATTATGGTAAGATGTATTAAATGTTATCAGATACACATGCTTATTTAAAAGTAGAGATGGCAATGATAGCCACAATGAAACAAAAAGTGCATGGTGAACTCATTGATAGTTTTTCTTGTAAGTATATAATCAAAGAATTATATGAGTACTTTTTCATTGAATTACCACTTGTACCTATAATTAGAGGCCTTCCCAAGATACACAAAACCTTGATGGATCCTTCAATCAGGCCAGTTGTATCAGGGAAAGGATGTTAACTGAATATATCTCTAAAATAATCCTGTCTTAGTTTGTGATTTGCTGTGGAGTTGACTGGTAAGATAAGTTTTATTTGAATTTATATTGCATTTGTTATCACTATTTTTAACTGTTTGTAGGTAGGAAGAGACTGCTTATTAACAAGCTTTACTTTGATTTATATTTTGTTGTTTTACCTTTAGTTTCACTTTTGGTTGTGAGAAAGGGATAGGTCTTGGACAGGCAAGCTCTAGCCACCACAAGGGGCTTAAACAGCTATAAATGTACATAGACTGCAGAGAGGAAAATTCTGAGCATATCAAAACAATCCTGTCTTGGTTTGAGATTTGTTGTGGAGTTGACTGGTAAGAGAAGTTTTATTTGAATTTATATTGCATTTGTTATCACTATTTTTAACTGTTTATAGGTAGGAAGAGACTGCTTATTAACAAGCTTTACTTTGATTTATATTTTGTTTTACCTTTAGTTTCACTTTTGGTTGTGAGAAAGGGATAGGTTTTGGACAGGCAAGCTCTAGCCACCACAAGGGGCTTAGACAGCTATAAATTTACACAGACTGCAGAGAGGAACATTCTGAAAATATCAAAACAATCCTGTCTTGGTTTATGATTTGTTGTGGAGTTGACTGGTAAGAGAAGTTTTATTTATGTTTACTGTTAAACGGAGGTGCGACTGCGAGCTATAGTGAGCAGAAGCTACTGCACTTCGCGTGCAACGTAAAGAAATTACAACTTCTGTCTGGCTGGTAGAACTTGTATGGTCAGAACAACTTTATTGTATTTTATTATTTAGTTGTATATTGCTGGTATAATTTTTGTCATAGAAGTTGATTTAAGTTCCTTTGAATTCTTTGCTACTTTGTGTAATTTTTTTCCTTTGCAATATTTTATTCAATTAAAGCTGAATATGGATTCCTTAAATGAGTATGCAATTAACGATTTGCTAATGCACAAGTATCTTGTACAGTGTAATAAATGCTATGCATATTTAAAGGTAACAGATGATAACACTGGTGATCATTGTTCCTCGTGTCAGATGATGGATGATTTGCTTACCATTGTTAGAAGCAAATCTCGACTTAATGATGATGATTGCACATGTGCAATTGGCATGGCTTGGAGAACTGTTGTATCATATATTAATGACTGGACTGATGAACTAAATAATGTTAGGCAGAGAACAAATAGAACAGATTTAGGAAATGATGCATCTATTTTCTGCAAAGAACATTCAACTCCTATGAAAGATGATGAGGCCCCTGAGAACTATGGAATTGTGGATGCAAGCACTCAGCAATCTGAGGATCCGGTTTGTTTAGAATGAAACAAAAAAAGAAAGGAAGGAAGAAGTTCTGAACAAATAACAAGGAAGAAAAAGAAACTGACTAATGACTGTAAAGGAAAGAATACCTAGTAAAAAGGATTCTGCTTTGTTATGTAACACACTGGTTACAGGGAATGAAGATATCTGTCTATCAGAAAACCCTCAGTCTACAGAAAAAGGCATCACCTTTCCAATGGAGAAGGTAGAAAAAAGAGGCAAAGGGCAGGTGAAAAGGAAGAAATCAAAACTGAACATGGAAGGATTGAAGAACATTACTGTAAGAAAAAAGAAGAGAAAGACAGATGTTGACTACATGGCTCAAGCTGTGGACTTACAATACCAGATGGATAAGAATTTAATACACAATGAAAACAGTGGGATTAATAAGACTAATAGTGATGAAGATCTATCCTTCGTAACAATTGATAGAGCAGAAATGACTGTATTAGAAGCTGAAGATTCTTCAGAGATGGTTAGCAAAGATATTCTTGTAATTAGAGATTCAGTTATTAGAGGAACTGATGCATATATCTGCAGAGATGATAATGAACATCGAGCAGTGTTATGCTTGCCAGGAACAAAAATAGAAGATGTGAAACAAGCCTTGGAACGCCTTAATGTAAGGAAGTATGGATCTGATTTTATTCATGTTGGTACAAATTATGTCACCAACAATGATTCTCTGACTGTTAGTCGGGAACTGACAGCCCTCCTAGATAGTATAGCTTGTACTGGTGTTAGGACATATTTTTCACAAATCACCTATAGAAAGGATAGTCAGGTCACTGTGAATAAAAAAATGTCCTGTTTTAAAAAATGGAAATGTATAAAGCATCCAAACCTTCTTTTGGGCACACGTATTCAGACAGGATGGTATGCATTTGTCTAGATCAGGGAAGAGAATTTTTGCAGCAGATATTTTGCAATATTTGACAAACACTAGCCAGGATTTTTGCCAGGTCAGAAATGTAACAGTTCACAGATAGCAACATTTGATGCATCTATGATGGTTGTTAATGCTAGGAGCATTAATAATAAAGTGTTTTTATTAGAAAATGTGCTACGTTCCCACCAAACCTCCCAACTGTACCGAGTTACTCAGTTATTAGTTTAGTTTTAATAATGTGCCACGGGTGCGCGAGTTTTCAAATTTTTATTTTCTTTTTTTTGAGCTGGCACTCACACGCTGCGATGCTCAGCTCCAAATGATGTCTGCAGCAGGAAAACCAAAAAAGATGATAAGGTAAGTTAGATGAGCTGAGGCTCTTTAAGTCTCTTCACGTCTGAAAATGGGCAAATTATAACATTTCGTTTTTTTTTTTTTTTAATACCAAGTAGCTGAATAAACACACATTTACACAAGTAGTAATCACTGTTTGGGTTTTAAGTGGACTAGTATTTACCTGTGTGTGTGTCTGGAGTATAGATGGAATGCATGTTACACTTCTGTTACTGCAAAAGTATAAAACAAATTGCAGCCCACACTTCTTAGTGATCCTTCTTCATTAGAGCATGTGTTTATATGGCTAAGTCTTATGATTACAGCAAGTATTTTATGTTTACTTTAATTTATTCATTGCAGAATGCTGTATCAGTCTCATTCACAACTGCTGCTTTTGAATAGATCTGCTGGAAAAAGGAAACGACTGTTCCCACAAGATTGATGTTGTTATAGTTTGTGAAACATGGTTAAAGAACAATGACTGGAAACCAGTTCTGTCAGGGTATAAATGTTTTTACTGTAACAGACATTCTAACAAAAAGTCAGGTGGAGGTGTTATGATAGGCATTAAAGATAGCTATGAGACTTGTGATTATTACATGTTCAGTGATAATACCAATACTATAGACTGTGTAACTGTGAAAATAAAGACAACCCTAGAACATATAACAATTGTTGGAGTATACAGACCACCAAAGTCAAGTGCAGATGACCTAGAGAAATTCATACATTTTTTACATGAAACACAGGAGGGAAGAATAATATTAGCTGGGGACTTACATTTACCAGAAACAGACTGGAATAATATTGATTCAACAATCTTAGTAAAGAAATTATTCTCAGAGTATATTCAGTAACAACAAATCCTTCAGATTGTAAAACAACCTACCAGGGGATGGAATATACTAGATATTGTTTGTGTTCTTAAAGAAATTACTGTAACTTCAAGTCAAGTTTTACCATCATTGATGTGCAGTGATCATGGGGTCATAAAGGTTAATTTGCTAGATAATTCTGCCAAACTGAAATCTAAACCAATGCACAGAAGGTTAATTACAGATTATAGGTAAGCAAAAAAGTTGCTATATAAAACTAACTGGAGTGAGGTGTTCAGTGGAAAAACTGCAAATGGAAAGTGGAAATTTTTGAAAGAGAAATTGTTTAAATGCAAAAAGTCAAAGAAATGTTTAACATCAGGATCTAGGCATGTAACATCAGGGGGTATATTTCCCTAAGAACAAGATACCTGATTAAGGTAAGAGACAAAAATATAAGAAATGGAAGAGCGGTCGAACTACAACTTTGAAAAGTGAAATAAATGAGCTGGACAAACAAATTAAGCATAGTGTTAGACAAGATCAAGAAAAAATTTAAATAAATTTATATAAAGATATTGAGCATATTTATATAAAGATATTGAGCATAATAGGAAAACATTTTAAAGATACATAAGATGTGGAAGGAGTAAAGATACACAAATTGATAAACTGTGTGCAGATTCTAAAATTTATTCTCAGACACAACAGATTATAGATATATTAACAAAGTCTTATGCAAAACAGTTTGACTCCACAAAAGGGGTGGTAAGTTGTCCTAGTGACATCCAGTTAATCCCAGATACTGGAATCAAATTTGATTATATTGAAAAAGAACTGTACAAACTGGATCCAAACAAAGCACATGGAGGAGACGGAATAAGTAACAATGATTTGAGAACACTTAAGCAAGAACTTACACTGCCATTACATCTATTATTCACTAGGTCATATAAATATGGGGAGATTCCACAAAATTGGAGACATGCACTTATTAAACCTGTCTTTAAGGGAAAGGGGAGTAGGACAAATAGACCCTTAAGTCTACTTTCATGTTGTGGAAAAATAATGGAGAATGTAATACTGGATAAGTTATTGTCAGAACTGGACAGGTTGGGACTTGAAACCATATATAAGCATGCATATGTTGAAAATAGATCTATTACCACCTGTAACATGATGTTCTATAACAATATAATAACAGCTATGAATAAAAAATCGTGCTGTGATGTGATTTATATAGATTTAACTTCAGCATTTGACAGGGTCATGCACAAAACACTGTTCAATAAATTAATACAACTAGGTATTGATGTACTGTTGATAAGATGCATAGCTGCATGGCTTACAAATAGGACATGGCAAGTATCACACACCAACTGGACAGGTGAAATCCTTGGTTATTGTCAAGGTGTCCCATAGGGCTCTGTACTAGACCTTTACTTGTTTAGATTGTATCTTCCAGACCTTACTTTTTCATCTGAGGTGTTCTACAGTCTATATGCTGACGATCTGCAATTAGGTAAACTGATTACAAGTGTTACAGATAAGGCATGTCTGCAAAATAATTTGACTACATTGACCATCTGGGCACAAGAGAATAATATGTTGATAAATACATCAAAAACTAAACATATAAGATTTGGGAGACATAAACTGAAAGGTGAATATTTAATACAGCACACAGTGATTGAAACTGTAGACTCATTTAAGGACTTGGGTATATGGGTAGATTCAGCTATCAGTTTTTTCTAATCATATCAACCAATTGGCTAATGATAGTTATAGAACTGTAGATTGTATAAAAAGATTTATAAAGTCTAGGAAATCAAACATAATGAAGTCCTTGTTTGTTAGTTACATTAGACCCAAACTTGAGTATGGAATAACAATATGGAAACCCTATAGGAAAACAAGCATGAATAAAATGGAAAGAGTACAGCTGAAATATACTAAGGGCATCCACAGATGTGAAAATCTAAGTTATTATGAAAGACTAAAATATCTGAACTTGTACAGTGTCTCCTACAGATATTTAAGAGGAGATTTTATTCAGGTATATAAGGCATTTAGGGACAACTACCTCTGGGAATGTTTGGGGTTATCAAAAAGTACTAGAGAATCATCAGATAACCTATGTAGAATATTCTACAGTAATGAGAAGTGTACTAATTGGTTCTCTGACAGAGTAGCTGATGCTTGGTACAGACTACCAAATTACATTAAAGCAAGAACTAGTTTAGATATTTTTAAGAACAGCCTGGACATTTATTATGGGAACAAGTGTTTTGACATATTGGCAAGGTAGAAGGGCTTTAATGACCGTGCTTAAAACATTTGTATGTATGTATGTATGTATGTATTTATATTGAAAAAATGCTGAAACCAGTGATAAGTATGGCTCTTACAGTGCTAAAAGATACTTCACATTTTTTAAATTCACTTCATACTTGTTTAGGGGATAGACTTTGGAAGAAGATGTTATTTTTGTAGCTTTCATTTTATGCTCCTTATTCACTTGTATACCTAATACAATAAGTATTGATTTTATTAGGAGATATTTTAGTGACAACAGTGAATACTCGATGAATCAAATACTTATTATATGTTAACTGAATTAGTACTGTAAAATAATCTATTTGTCTTCGATAATAACTGTTATGCTCAAAAGGTGAGCAATGCCATGGGTACCTCATGTGTAAATTCATATGCGAATATAGTCTTGGCATGCTGGGAGACCAATTTGATTCTGAACAATGTGTTGTTTAAAGACTCTATTCTTTATTACAAAAGATTTGTAGATGATATATTTATGTATGTTGTGGAGAGAAACAAGTGATATGCTTAATGAATTTTTGCAATTTATAGAATGTACTGCATCTTTTTTGAAGTTTACAATGAATACATTGAAGGAACAAATTGATTTTCTAGATGTGAGGTTGAAAAGAGTAGCAGGGGGTATTAATATACAGATTTATAAGAACTTATATAGGAAAAATAATTTATTACAAAGAACAAATATGTATCCCTCTTATATTTTTAAAAATATTCTGAAAGGACAAGCATTAAGGATGTCACATTTAACTAATATTGACACAGATTTAACTACGACGCTTTCTATCCTAATGGATGATTTTATTGATAGGAGATAAAACAGTGCCAGTAATACCTGAGTATTGAACAGGTAGGTAGAATGGGTAAAGGGAAACCCTACTTTAGAATCATAAGGAATTTAATTCCAATTTCAATAAGTGTAAACTGTGTTTATCCTTCTCATCAGATAATAGAAGGATTATGGACATTCTGCAACTTAAGTGGCATATTCTCTTAGCAGATGAAAAGATTCTAGAGATAGTGGGTATATGACCCAGGTTGTATATAAAATATGAAGTCAATTAAGAGGTTATTATCCTATGAGAGTAATGGTGAAAGATTTGAGGCAATTTCAGAAAGGGAATGGACTTTTATTTCTAGGAATTGTAATGTTTGCCCCCATATGGCACAAAACAACATCTTTAAGCATCTAACCTCAGGAAAAAGTTATAAATTTACACATTATGCAAATTGCTTTACCAAGGATTTAGTGTATTTAGCTGCATGTATAAAGTGTCCTGCATTTTACATTGGGAAAACTAACCGTACGCTGAGGGAATGTATAAGTGAACATTTACATGCCATTAATAGGGTTGATGAAATAAATACTTTGGTGAAAGATATTTTAAATGCAGGCAAAAATCATAGCTTTAGATTCTTGGTTTTACAAATAATTCATAATGGCATTAGGCTTGGTGATCATAACAATAAAACAGAAAAGGAAGAAATAAAATAGATTGTTACATTCCAAGCTGATAAATTCTATGGGCTAAATGATGCAATTTCACTTAAACCTTTCCTTAAGCACTGTCTTTTATTTCATAACTAGTGAGTTTAACAACATAAAGCTTTCATTATGCATATTAGTGAAGCTTTACCTTTAAGGGTTGAATCATGTGACTGTTTTTGGTTTATGTGTCTTTATGGTTTAGGCAATCTGTCAATGCGCTAAGATTAGTACTGATCTAGATAGGGTCTTAATGCAATGTCCATTGAGATAAGCCTTTTATTTTATGGTGATAAGTTAAATATATATCTTTATTTATCTAAATGTAAGTGAATTTTGCAGAATTAAGACATTTTTAATATAAAATGCGTCACACTTGGAGCACTGAAATATGACTGTTTTTATTGAAAGAACTCTTTAGGTTTAATCATTTACCATTCATTATTATTTTGGCACTATTATTTAGTCCACATGTAATATTTAATAGAAATGAAAGTTTATGTAAATATTTTTGAGATGACAATTAATAGTGGCAGTAGAAGGAACTCAGTTCAACCAGTGTTTTGTGTTATATATCTTGTGTGTCTTTATGCAATGTTTTACAAGGTTTATGTTTACATTTTGTAAGCAGTATTATTATGGAAGTGATTGATTATGTTAGGAACATGTGTTTGAATGGATAGCTTTGATTGGCTCTCTAGTATTTTAAATGTCTGGAATTAAAAAAGATACACTATGTCTGATGAAGCGTCAAGAAAATCAAAAGCGCTTACATTTTTATTAAAAAGTCTTTTGCACTGTTTACCTCCTCTCCATTTATTTATAATTGATTTAATTTGGTGCAATAATTATGCAAAGGAGAAAGCAAAACTAAGCAATACAAAAAGAGCAGCACCAAAGATATTTCAAGAGAAATACAGGCAAAGGCATTCAGATATGGGCATTTTTACAATACAAAATATTAAGAAAACAAAGAGGAAAAGTAGAAAAGAGAATTAGTAATGGAGAAGTTAAAGAAATAGAAACTGAGGTTATGGTTTACCCGTGAAGTGAAGGATTTAGTGTATAAACTCAAACTCTGATAACACCACAGGAGGATAGAGCAATGGATGCCCAAACTAAGAAGAAACCAGTGGTGTTGGAAACATCACCAGTTGCCATAAGAAGATACTTTGGAACCTTCCATGGGAAACCAGTACAAAAGTTCAGTTAGGAGTTGCACAGCAAGGGAAGGAACAGGAAACAATGGCAACTCTGACACAGTCAATGTTGTGGAGTGATAGGCCAGTGAGTTCCCATATGAAAGAGCAATGGATGAGACAGGATGAAACTGAAGAGAATGTGGCACAGGAAGATGTGCTGAAACTTTCTGTAGAATGCTCGCAAAAAATGGAGAACAAAGAATGTGCCCTCAAGTTTAGAAAATCATCTAAGAGAAGAGTTCCTTGATTAAACATTGACATCTGTGCAGTGACAGAGACCTGGTTCAAGGCTCCAGAGAGCACCCCTGCATTACCAGGCTATATTACCTTTTGGCCACCTAACCTGGACCAAAACACTGAAGGCAGAGGCATGTCCATATTCATAAAGGATATCCACACCTCCAGGCTAGTTGCTCAACATAATGCATCCGAAATTATCCAAGTGCAACTTACACTGATCAAGACTGCAATCCAGCTTGTAGCGTGTTACAGATCCCCCACCATTCCCTAGGATTCCCACTCTTCATTCTTAAGATATTGGAAAACATTAAGGTACAACCCAATACCTTAATTATGGGTGAGTTCAACTACCCCACCATCAAATGGAAAAACTACATATGTACCAACTCATTTGCTCAACGTTTTCTGGAATTCATAAATTCCAACACCTTGGATCAGCTTGTCCACACCCCCACCAGGAGCAGCAATATCCTAGACCTGGTCATTACCAATATGGGTAACTGGTGTTCCACGCAAGAGGTTGGCTCCTCGCTGGTCAGATCTGACCACAAGCTAATCACCCTAGACATCCATATCCCACCCTACCTCCATTAAGGAAGCCACCATCAAAAACTACTCCAAAGTCAACTTCATGCTTCTTATGACAGAAGTGGCAAACTTCACGACACCCATGCAGCTGGAAAATAGAGGTACGACTGCTGAATCTTACACAAATGCTCTGTATAGGCACATACACGAGTGCATGGATTGTGCCTTCCCCAAAAGAACCAAGACACTATCCTCCAAAAAAAGGAAGTCAATCTGGTGGTCCCCTGCCATAAACAAACTCTACAACAGAAAGAAGAAGCTGTTGCAAAAAATAGTAAAATCCCAAGATTGGAGGAACTCCCTGGTCAGCCTCAGCAAGAAGCTGAGATCCCTCATAAAATCCTCCAAAGCCAGTTATGAAAATAAAATCACCACTGATTCCAAAGACAACCATAAAGCATTCTACAGCTATATCAAGAATCCCAATGACAACACTCAGATCTGCTCTGAGCTACAGCACAATGGCACTAAATATACAGCACCAACCGATATTGCCAACATCCTGGCATTTAGGTTCAGTGTTAACTTTACACCCACTCCCCCAACCCTCCAAAGGGCCCATCTTAATACCTGAAGACTGCAAAGTCCCTGTAATCACATATGAGCAAGTAAAGACCGCACTCTCCAAAGCCAAGAACACAGGATCCATGGGACCAGACAACATTCCAGGCTGCGTACTGCACGAACTGCAGAATGACCTGGCACCCTACCTAAGTACCATGTTCAGTCATAGCCTCACCTCAGGCTATGTGCCTACTGAATGGTGCACAGCAACGGTTATCCCACTCCACAAAGAGGGTGCCACCACAGACCCCGGAAACTACCGACCCATTTGCCTGATGAGCCTGGTCTGCAAGGCCATGGAACATATCATCTTGGAGCTTATAAACAAAGACATAGGTAACCTCCAAACCCTGGACCCCACTCAGTTTGGGTTTGTAAAAGGTAGATCATGTCTACTAAACCTTACTGACTTATTTGAAGCAGTCATTAGAGCCGTAGACGAGGGCAAGGCACTAGAGCCATAGACGAGGGCAAGGTAGTGCACACAGCCTATCTTGACCTCAGCAAGGCTTTTGATACCATCCCCCACTCTGGAATTATAGATAAACTCACTAAACTGGGCATAAATCCCTATATCACAAGATGGGTGGCCAACTGGCTCACTGACAGAACCCACACAATAAAAGTAGCCGACTCCAAGTCTGACTTCAGACCAGTGACAAATGGAGTAACACAGGGTTTGGTCCTGGGTCCTCACCTGTTCAGCATCTACTTCTCTGAAGTGCAGGCCAACACAGAAGGTCTTTGGCTAACAAAGTTCACAGATGACTGCAAACTGGGAGCCATAATAGAATCACCTAATGAAGTATTCATTCTACAAAAGGGCCTCATAGTGACAGATGCTTGGTGTAAAAGTCATAGCCTCAAGCTCAATGCCAAGAAGTGCATTGTCATCCCCTTTGTGGAAAACTCAGTACCCATGAAATACCACATAGGCGATAGCTCACGAAACACTGAAAGTGTGATAAGAGAACTTGGGACACAGGAGGACAGTAGTCTCTCCTTTGATAACTGCATCACCACAGTAGTCAGGAAATCCTTCTACATGGCACACTTGATCACAAAAGGGTTCTCCTCTAGAAAAAAGGAGGTCATTGTTCCTCTCTACTCATCCCTCATCAGACCCATTATAGAGTACAATGTCCCATTTGGCATGTATCTCACAAGACACCTACAACAATTGGAAAGGCCACAGAAATACCTCACTAAGAGGATTACTGGCCTCAAACAGATGCTATACCCAGACTGTCTCAAAAAACTCCAGCTCTACTCCATCGCATATCGCCTACTCAGAGGCGATCTCTGCCTAACATACAAAGCTATGTCAAACCCAGAGCTGTTGGACATACTACACTTAAAGAAATCCCAATCTCTCAGAACCACATGCTTCAGGGACCTAAACCCTGTCACCACAATAAACAGAACATGCTGGAGGGATAGACTCCTGTCCCAGAGACTTCCCATACTCTGGAACAAACTTCCCATTCATGTTAAGCAAAGCTCCTCATTGACCCTCTTTAAGAAAAATCTTGACAACTGGATGGGAAATAGAAAACTGACCCCACGGATCACTTCTGCAGCACTGCTTGACAGGGGCACAGAAAAACAATTTACTTGGGTGGCGAAAGCCAGGGAACCTTTTTGGCTAGGCTTATATAGGCCCCAGGGCCGATAGCCTAGTACCTACCTATGAAGCTATGAATAGAGATGGACAGACTTATGAAGATTAATGAAAAAACAGAGTACAGAAAGTCAATAAAACCCAAAAAGTTAAAAGTTTGATAAAACAAATGAATGCATTAATTAGAACGGTTCATAAAAATTGATGCAGTACAACAGAACTGAATAGGATATATTACTGTGCAGCTACATTAATAACAGATAAAGTCTTTCCACAAAAACACAGGGCAGTAAGGGAAAGGAAGAGAAGAAACTAAATGTCATTGTGGAAGTATCAGATAGAGAAAACTATAAAGCAATTAAGACAAGAAGTGTCACTGTTAAAAGAGTCTAGAACAGGGAACAAATCAACAAAAGTACTCAGAAAGATAGATGTGATAAAAGCAATGTGCAATATCAAAACAAATCAGGCTCTATTGGGCAATATCGCACATTATAAACTAAAAATATCAGCACAGGCAGAAAACTTAGAAGATTTACAGATAAATATAAAGGAAAAATATAAAATGAGCAATGTATTTATGTCCCAAAAAAGTTTTATAGAGAATTGGGAATCAAGGAAAAGGAATTGAAACACAACCAAAAACAGAAGAAATTGATACATTTTGGAGAAATACCTATGAGGATCTTGGGGAACATAACAAAGGTGCTGAGAAATTGAAACAAAGTTAAGCTAAGCTCCTAACTGGAGAACCCCAGCCCCAGAGGCAGTACCTAACTTCTGGCTAAAAGTATTAACATCTTTACATTAAGATTTAGCCATGAATAAGAACTATTTATATGCTCACTCCATGCAGACACCAACCTGGTTAACAAAAGGAAAAACAATACTCCTACTTAGGAGTGATCCTACAAGCTATCCTCAAAACTATAGACCAATAACTTGCCTTCCGACGACATATAAACTATACACTGGAATTGATGCCGACAGAGTTTATAGTCATTTAGAGGAAAACTCACTCATGGCAATAGAGCAAAAGAGTAACAAAAGAAAGACATATGGAACAGAGGATCATTTCTTGTTAAATAAAGACATAATGCAGAACTGTGAAAAGCGGAAGAATCTAAGTATGGCATGGAGGATAGACTATAAAAAAGCATTTGAAAGTATGCAACATTCATGGCTAAAGGAGTGCTTAAAATGTATAAGATACACCATGCACTTTTTGATTGCATTACAGCAACCATGAAACAGTGGCAAAACACTTTCCAGTTAAGCCATGATAAAAGACAAATTATTATTACAGGGATAAAAATTCAAAAAGGGATATTTCAGGGTGACTGTCACTGCTTCTTTTTTGTCTTGCCCTTAACTAATTTTGCTGTCTACTTAACAAATTAGGTCACGGCTACAATTTGGCTCCCAGAAAACAACAAAGTATAAAGATGTCTATCTTCATTTTGGGGATGATTTAAAATGGTATAGTTCATCAGATGAGGAACTGAAAGCACAACTGCAAGTGGTCAGAACTTTTTCAGATGATATAAGAATGATATAAGAATGTCACTTGGTCTTGATAAATGTGTAAAAGCAACCTTTAAAGCAGGAAAGATGCAACACCAAGAAAACATCAGCCTGGGACAGGACTGTGTTATAAAATAACTTGAGCAAGTGGGAGCATATAAATATTTCCAAACTGATGAAGATCATACCTCTCAACCTCTTAGAGCAAGAAATCTGGACAAAGCAATAAGAAAAAGTGGGGCAAAGACCCAAAAATAGGGATGATTTTTAAATATTGCTCTTAGAAACTTGGAAAGGTGATAAAATAACAAGTTTTGCATTAGCATGCATTTTCTGAAGGGTATGAAGTCTGAAACTGAAATGTTTGTCATTATTTTCTAACTTCAATCTTTTAACGATTTGCCAGGAAAAACAGAATTTTATGAAAAATGGACCAAAAATATGAAGCGAAAATCTGGATATTCTGCAAAAATCTGTACATTTGAGAGGTATGAATGAAGATTCAACAGTAAAACATGAACAAATGTGAATAAAACTTAGTATATTTTAGAAGACTAAAATTAATACTGAAAACAGTGCTAACATCTAGGAACAAAGTCCATGCTATAAACCAATTTGCTCTTCCTGTCCTAATGTACAGTTTTATATTGACTGGCTGGCCCCAAAAGGTGTTGGATCAGTTGGACAGAAAGAAAATAAAGACGCTTTATGCTTATCAAATGATTTATAAAAAGCAGTTTCTACCAAGACTATATATTCCCCATTCTGAAAGAAATATGGGCCTCCTTGAAATTGATTACCTGTATTGGTCTGCAGTCATAGGACTGCATACATATGTGCTGACCTCACAAGACCCAAACATAGTGAAAGTAGTGAAAATTTTAAAACATGAGGAAAATAAGTCTAAGATGACTTTCCTTCTTAGTTTAACAGAAGCATATCAGTGTTTAACAGAAGCATATCGGTGTCAATCAAGAATGGAAATCAAATCTGAATTGGCCAAAAACAAAAGAAAGAATATGAGACTGTAGCAAATTTGATTCTAGCCATGCTCAACATCTTTACAGTTTACTCCATTTTGTAACATGCTGTGGTCTTTGTAAGGTTAATAATGTAGCCTACAGATTGTAACACCGAGTCTTGAAACAAGTTATATCTTCTAGGATAGAAACTGAGAAACTGATTCTAACAGCTTTTTCTTCAGTACCACTGAATTATGAGTTCATCAATTAATGAAACCAAAGTAGCCAGGGTACCATGAAAAACCATGAAAAAACAGGCAGTTGCATTAACGTGGTTTACCTGTTTAACAGATATTAAACAAAGAAGTAGCAACCACTACAGTGAGTAAGGATTGTTTACTTATAACAATACATTTTCTGTTTATTTATGCAGGTTATCTACAAGGTTCTAGATCCTGCTATTCCAGTGGAAGATCCTTACAGCCTGGAAATTCAAGGTGAGACTTGTTGTAGACCAGATCAGTATAATAGTGAGTGATAAACTCAGCCAGAGACAAATAAATTGAAGTTCTAGACACAAGACAAGAAAAACAAAAAGACAATGTGAGGATAATGGTATGCATCTGGACAGACTCTCATGTTGAATACACCCCTGGGATCACTTCATTGGCTCTGCTTGACAGAGGCTCAGATAATTAATCAATGGGGTGGCGAAAGCCGACACACTCTGGCTAGGCTTATAAATGCCCTTGGGCAGATAGCCTAGTACCTACCTATGAACCTATGAACCTATGAATGTCTTTTGGTCAGCAGTCCAACAGTGGACTTTTTCTTCTTGGCCTGAGTACATTATGAAAGACTTATGTGATGACACATTCTTTTCCTTCTTTCTTTCTTTTATTGTCTGATACCTGTTTTATACAGTTTAGTGTTCTGGGGATCTGCTGCCTGTTGTGTTACTCAATGGAAAGACAAAGAAATAAATCCTACATAAGATGCCATCTATTCGGGACCTACCCCCCAATACACACACACACACACACACACACACACACACACACACACACACACACACACACATGTCACTAGTTCATCTATAACATGTCATTGGAATGTGGGAAAAAGTTCATGCATTTGATGAAAATCCAAGTGGTCACAGGAATGATCTGTAAACTCAACTAATAGTACACCCAGCCAGGAACCGAACTAGAGTACCAAACACTGTGAAATAGAAATATTAACTGCTCTAGCACTTTTCTACTCCTTTCATTTATTTATTTTATTTATTTATTTATTTTTTGCATTTCTTTTTCCCCAGGGGAAATTTGCACATTTCATGACATCTTGATAAAGGAATGTTGGCATATATATTTGCATAAATGTTGCTTGTGCTTTTCCAAGGTCTCAATGGCTATGCCTTACATATATCTGCTGTGTCTCTTTTTGCTCAGAAAATGTTTATTATGTAGTGTTCTTCATTAATGAATATTTACTAGATTTGTGAACTTTGTTTAATTTTATTTAATTGAGTTTTGTTCATTTACCTTTGTTTTAATATTGTTATTGCATCAAATATACAACTGATGCAAAATACAACAAAAACAACATACTTATCTTACATAGTAAATCAATCATACTGCTATAAAACACAGTGAAACCTGCAACTCAGTTTATCTAATAACCTTCTTATCTTTGGGTATTTTTTGCAAAAAATATCATCATCATCATCATCAGCCCCCTTTTTCCCATTTTTCTACATGGGGTCGAGGTATCGTGTTAAATATTGCCAACTCTCTTGATTCAGTGCCACACTCCTGCCTTCTTCAACACTCATGCCTGACTGTCACAGATCTTCTTTCACACAATCCATCCACTCTTTGCTGGACATCCTCGCTTCCTCTTACCTACTTCCTGTCTGTCCCAAATCTTCCTCACCAGATTGTCTTCTGCTTTCTACACGTGCCCAAACCACTGTAATCTGTTCTCTTTGATCTTTTCTGCAATTGCAGCTACTTTGGCTTCTGCTCATATGTCCTCATTTCTTCATCTGTCCCACAGTGTGCATCCTATCACCTTTCTTAGGCACTTCATTTCCATCACCTCTAGCTTCTTCAACTGTTTTGCCTTTACTGTCCAGGTTTCTGTACCATATAGTAGTATTGGTTGCACCACTGTCTTGAAACACCTTACTTTTCAGCTTCTTTGGCATTCTTCTTTCATAGACTGCACCTGATACTCTATGCCAGTTGGCTGCAGCCTCTCTGATTCTAGCTTTGACCTCTTCATTCAGACTACCCTTCTCCTCAACTACTCCTCCAAGATACTTGAAGCTGTTTACCTATTCCACTATCTTCTCTTCTATCTCTATTCTCAGCTTCTTCTGATTTCCCCAATTTGCTGCCATTACCACCGTCTTATCTGTGCTTACTTTCATCCCTTGTGCCTTCAGATTTGCATTCCATTCTCCTATCCTTTGCTGTAGTTCTAGCTCAGAGTCTGCCTATACTGCCACATCATCTGCATGCAGCAGCTTTGTTGATCCGTCCCCTCCAACCTGTTTGCTAATTTAGTCCATCACCAGTATGAACAGCAGTGGGCTCAGAGCTGAACCCTGATATACACCCACACCCACTGGTTTGATCTGTGAGGCCAAACACTGTTCGTACTTGAGTCATTGGGTCCTTGTACATAGCCTGCACTAATTCTATCAATGTTTCTGGGGCTTCAAACCACTGCAGTACTGCCCAGATCAGCTTTCTTGGGACCTTGTCATATGCTTTCTCCAAGTCTAGGAATGCCCAGTTGGACTCTCTCCTCATCTCTAGCTTCTTTTGCAAAAAATATCTCAACACTAAAGAAATCATTGCTTATTGTGAAATATTTTTAACTGGAAGTTTAAAAATTCAGAGCTAATTTTCAGCAGGGAACGAGGGAGGGAGTCTCCTGTGAGTACAGTACAAGATACAGAAACTATTACATTGTATAATTATCTGCACCCTCCAGTTTCAAACTATCATGGTAAACAAAAACATGTAATGGTAACATCAGATGGTTACATCATTGCATTACACAGGTTAGAATTTTAAAGGTTATAACATTTAAAACTAGAAATTAAGCAGTGAAGTAATCCTTGTGAGTAATAATTGGAAAATGTATCACAAAATGCAAAAAGGTATAAAATACAGTAACATGGATAATGAGAGGTGAGTTGAAGGAAAATGAAAGGGTATTAAAGGAAGAGGAATATAAAAATGAGAAGAATATGAAAGAGTGAAATGGAGAAGAAGCAAGACTGTTATGGAGTAACTGTTGTAGAGGTGGGAAGGAAAGATAAATTTAGGTGATAAATTTAGGAGTAAAAGAAGGTCTTCAACCTTCCACAATATATGAAAGCAGGAAATGAAGACATTCAGACAGCTCAGAGACAGGCATGGCAGTCAGTGGTGTATGTGTATTTGTGTTTGAATGTGTACTCATGTGGGAGAATGACTAAGGTGTGAGGAATGCTTGTGCTTGCACAATGGTGCTGCAGCAGTTAAATTCCACAGGAAGTGCTAATATGCATTTCACATTAGTTAACTGGCACTCTTAGGCATGCATATCAGCAGTAATGAGGTGTTTCCTTATTGCAATTAATGTCCCTATGAATCACAAAATACCACAATGTCTTAACATGCCCTTTTTAACACAGCCCTTAACTGGATGTTTTTATTTAAACATTTGATTACCAAGTTGGTGGACTGGTTCATAGGTTCATAGGTAGGCACTAGGCTATTGGCCTAAGGGCCTAAGTAAGCCTAGCCAACAAGGTTTCCTGGCATACGCCACCCAAGAAAGTTATTTTCCTGTGCCCCTGTTGAGCAGAGCCACATAAGTGATCCCCGGGGTGTATTTCCTATTTCCCATCCACTCATCAAGATTTTTCTTGGAGTGCTAATGAGGAACTTTGCTTGACATAGATGGGTAGCTTGTTCCAGAGTATGGGAAGTCTTTGGGACAGAAATCTATCCCTCCTGCATGTCCTGTTTATTGTGGTGACAAGGTTTAGGTCACTAGAGTATGTAGCTCGGAGGGATTGGGATTTCTTTAGGTGCAGCATGTCCAACAGTTCTGGGTTTGACATAGCTTTATATGTTAGGCAGAGATCACCTCGGAATAGGCAATATGCTATGGAGTAAAGCTGGAGTTTTTTGAGATGGTCAGTGTAGGGAATCTGTTTGAGGCCAGTAATCCTCTTTGTGAGGTACTTCTGTGGCCTTTCCAGCTGCTGCAGATGGCTTGTGAGGTACATTCCAAAAGGGGCATTGTACTCTATAATGGGTCTAATAAGTGTCGAGTAGAGGGGAACAATGATCTCTTTTTTCCTAGATGAGAACCCTTTTGTGATGAGGTGTGCCACATAGATTTCCTGACTACTGTGGCGATGTGATTATCAAAGGAGAGACTACTGTCCACCTGGGTCCCCAGGTCTCTTATCATGCATTCAGCATTAAGTAGACTGCCGCCTATGTGGTAGTTCATGGGTACAAAGTTTTTACCAAAGGGGATGACAATGCACTTTTTGACATTGAGCTTGAGGCCATGGCTCTGACATCAGGCATCTGTCTCAGTGAGGCCCTTCTGTAGGATGTTCACATCATTTGGAGATTCAACTATGGCTCCCAGTTTGCAGTCATCTGTGAACTTCATTAGCCAAAGGCCTTCTGTGTTAGCCTGTACGTCAGAGAAGTAGATAGCAAACAGGAGAGGTCCCAGGACTGAGCCCTCTGGTACTCCACTTGTCACTGGTTTGAAGTCAGATTTGGAGTCTGCAACCTTTACAGTGTGGGTTCTGTCAGTTAGCCAATTGGCAACCCATCTTTTCACGTAGGGATTTATACCTAGTTTAGTGAGTTTAGCTATAATTTCAGAATGGGGGATGGTGTAGAAAGCCTTGGCATGGTCAAGATAGGCTGTGTGAACCACCTTACCCTCATCTACAGCTTTGGTGACTGCCTCAAAGAAGTCAGTCAGGTTCAGGAGGCATGATTTGCCTTTCATAAACCCGAACTGCATGGGGTCCAGAGTTTGGAGGTTACCAATGTCTTTGTTTATGAGTTCCATGATGATACGTTCTATGGCCTTACATACCAGGCTCGTCAGGCTAATAAGGCGATAGTTCCTGAGATCAGTGGTGGCTCCCCCTTTGTGGATTGGGATAACTGTTGCTGTGCGCCATTCAGTGGGCACAAAGCCTGATGTGAGACTATGACTGAACATGGTGCTTAGGTGGGGAGCCAGTTCATTCTGAAGTTCATGTAAAACACAGCCTGGGATGTTGCCCAGTCCCATGGATGCTGTGTTTTTGGCTTTAGAGAGTGCAGCTTTTACCTGCCTAGTTGTGATTACAGGGACTCTGCATTCTTCCTGTATAGATATGGGCCTTTAGGGGGTGAGAGGGGGGTAAAACTAGCACTGAACCTATCTGCCAGGATGTTGGCAATATCAGTTGGTTTTGTAATTTTCATGCCATTGTGCTGTAACTCAGAGCAGATCTGGGTGTTGCCATTGAGATTCTTGACATACCTATAGAATGCTTTGTAGTTGTCCCTAGAATCAGTGGTGATTTTGTTTTCCTAACTAGTTTGGGGGATTGTATAAGGGATCTCAGCTTCTTATTGAGACTGACCAGGGAACTCCTCCACTCATGGGATTTTACTCTCTAGTCAAATAGCATTTTTCAGCCATGAACCCCATCAGAAAGCATTTGAACAAATAAATAAAAGTAAAATGTATATAGGAACATTAATCATAAAGTAATTAAATAAAACAAGGTTATTAAAAATCTGAACAGAGCAATAAATAAACAATAAATTGCAAAGCTTATACATATATAAACATACATACATACATATACATTCAAAGATTTATATATAATTGAAAAATGCATTAATGAAGAAAAATAGCTATGCTATGAGGAAAGTATAAAAAGTAGCTTGAAACAGAAATGGTGGAAAAGTTACAGATCTTGTTCTCAATCACCTATAGCCCTAAAAACAGAGGGCCACCTGATTGTGCAGTTCTGGAATTTACTGGCCATACTAGACAATTTTCCTAAGATAATATTGCAATAATAGCATGTCATCTGAGGGCTCACCAGATGAAAAGGTAAGCAACACTGTAGGAATTTAGTGGGTGATATAATAACGGAAAGACTAATATAATGACCTGTAATATTTTCCAGATTTGGACACTTCTAGCCAGCCAGGCTAAAGTTTCATATCTTGATTATTTTATGTTTCTGGGAGTAATGTATTGGCATTATTCTGGGTGTCTGTCTCAGCAAGACAGTACGGCTATAGAATTCACACAGTGACCAACTGCATTTGATACTTTATATTGTAGAATGTACAGGTAATGTTGATTGCATCTTGGTTCATACACACACCTTCATAGTACAGGACTAGCAAAAAAAAGTACAATTAATCCACTTTTTCATCCTATACTTGCACAGTTTGAGAAAACTAGTGAAGCAGATTTACAAGCTGCATCCACAAAATTGTCAAAAAGAGATTCCATAACTTGACAAAAGTAAAAAAAATCAACTTTTGCATGAATTAGCAGTTGACAAGTCAGTTGAAGCCAGACAAGACGCAGGTGCGGTCCTAATGGATTGTATTGATTACATCAGCAGAATGGACTGTATGTTGGTAGATACCATTTTTTTTTATCAAAAATCATCCAAAAATGAAATTATCATATCCTACAAGACTATTGACTGGATGTTGGTTTAGTTGATTTTATAAAAAAATAATAGACATTAAACTGTACAACTTCTTGAAAGTAAAATCACCTATAATTTCAGCCGTCTTTGGGATACCAAAGAATACATAAGAACACATATACTCCCCATTAAGACACATTGTCTCTACCTTAAGACTGAAGACTGAACCCCTTGCCAAGTTTATAGCCAATAAGTTAAAATAATTTATCAGTCATAATGAATACATGTTAAGGGACTCTTGGCATTTTCTACAACACATTAAGAAAGTAGTATATAACCGTGATATTTTGTTGATGACATGAGATGTACAAAATCTATTCACAGTGATACCAAAAGACATGGGTATAAAACTATTTTCTGATGCTATTAATAGTGGCAAGAACTTAACAAACATTGATATTAGACATTTTGAACAATTTATGTAATGTGTCCTGTACTACAACTATTTTTATTTTGAGGGGAAATTTTATGAGCAGATACAAAGTGCGGCTATGGGGGCTGCATCGGCCCTAATATATGCCAATGTGGTGGTATGGCAATGGAAAAGAACTTCTGTATTACAGTTACCTTGCAAGCACCACATTAAATTATAGTTATTTATGGATCTATGGATGACATGTTTTTAATGTGGTCAGGGGATCAAATAGTGTTAGCAGAATGTTCTGCATATTTAGAATCTACCACATCCTTTTTAAAATTTGTATATAATACATCCAAGACTAAAATGGAGTATTTGGATGCAATATTGAATAAAGATATGGGAAACAGGAGATTCTGTTCCGTAATGTATAGAAAACTAACTTCTTCTGTCTTCATATATTTAACAACCCTACATGTCAGAAAAAGAACCTAAAAAAGGACCAGTCATTAGGTTATCAAGGCTAGTGAGTGAAGACCAATTGTTCTTGGAAGAGCTTGCTAAAATGAAACAAATGTTTATTACAAGGGATTATCCACACAGGCTTATAGAACAGGTATCTATGGAAATAGTGGATATAGGAATAAAAACTTTCCCCCTTTATTAAGTAACAATGAAGTTAGTCCAAGAACACTAAATCAAAACAATAATAATTTTCTAACACAGTGGTTGTTCCAAGTATGCATTGGGAAGCAAATTCTATAGTAACAGAAATTATTAGAAAAAAATGGAAGAATGCAGTAATAAAAGATGTCAACATGAAGATAGAAGCAAGCCCTAGATTTGTCTATAAAAGAGGCATGAATTTGAAAGGATCTTGAAAGAGAAGAAAGAACAGACTTTAATGGCTCCCAGTATGGGGGAAATGTCTAAGTGTGGTATATGTAAATTTTGTAAATATATTCCAAGAAGGCCCATATGTAATTGTAGCAAACCACCCATGGATTATATCATGTCCTGAAGCATGTAATTGTATGAGTAGAACCATAGTTTGCTTAGCAAGCTGCATCTCTTGCAATGCCTTTTTCATGGGTAAAACAGAGAGACAGTTAAGACAAAGGATATATGAGCATCAGAATGATATAAACAAAACATTTATTAGTAATGAACTTTACAAGCATCCCACTCAGTGTGACAACTTTAAAGGATTTTTGTCTTTTATTGTAAAGTTGATATTTCTCCTTGGGGAGTGGGTTGAGAAAACACATCAGAATAAAATGATCTGAGGTGACAACTGCTACTGAAAGCAACCCAGCCTCTTGGCGTTAATGAAGCAATCTCTGTTGTCAGTGTTTTCAGGTTATTGGCAACCGAGTTGTAAAATAAAGACAAGGTGTTTGACCTAGTTTAATTTCAAAAGTTAAGCAGGGTCAGCCCTAGTTAATATTCGGAGTGGTTAATATTTTGAAATATCAATTTGTCATTGTTGTAAGGAATATGTATATATATATATATATATATATATATATATATATATATATATATATATGTATGTATGCATACATTTTCTTTTATTATATAATGTTTATCACAATTCATTTTAATATAATTCAAAGGAGTTTTTTATACATACTTCTTTATTTTTATTTTTATTTTTTTACACTCATGAGTGACTGAAAATATACATATGTACATATTTTGTTAATGTTTCTAAATAATATGTATGTATCTTTAAAAAATGAGAGGTCATCTGGCATGAGTTATTTGAATTACTTTAAATAGAGCACTGGGTGCTGCTTGTAACAGATTCTGATGAAGTCTGATTTAACTTGTATACAAACAAAAGTACTTAATCATAATAAAATATATTTCTTCCTGGATTATCCTGGTGTATCTCATCTTGTCAGCATGGTTGTTCTATTTTGTTTTCTGATTCATACAAACAGGTTCCAATCTTCACTGATGAAAATAGAAGGAGAATTAGGGCTGTAAGTTTGATTTATTATACACTGTGTGGCTGTGTCTAGGTCAGTCCATATTAAGACCTGGATTGACAACTAGGTGTGCTTAAAGAAGGGCAGTGAGGTGTATCACCACCTGCCATCATCACTGCTTGCCACCCTATCAAGGGTTGTGGTAGGTGCTTGTTCCACAGAGTATATATGCCTACAGTACTGACTGACATTTATGGAGAATATTTAGCGTTATTCAGTCATAAAGCATCAGACCACTTAGCATGTTCTTTATACAGACATGTTTACTGGCAAATTCAAATTCCCCATTTCCCTGCTGGCAAAATTGGCTGAAGCATGTACCTTTTATTCAAGTGATTTATTTAACTGACATTGTTACAATGTTGAGTCTCTCTCCACTCCCTGCCATATAACTTTGCATAAACTGACCTGTCATGTGATCAAAATAGTGAAAAATAGACAAACTGTGGTTATTGTCACGTATCACATGTCATTGGGTACTAACTTGTTGATTAGATAACAGGGCATCACTGATTCAATGGAACCCAAGTGACATTTTTAACAGTAATTAAAGCACCAGCATAAAAAACAGTAACACAACCTTTTATGCTCTATAGGACTTAACTGAGCAAAATAGTCTATTATTGTTATGTCTTAAGATGATCAAAGTTGTCAAGGGAGTAAAAACAATGTGTTCAGTGTCTACCAGGATGATTGTGCATGTTAAATTTCTGTAAAAGTCCCATAGAACACATGCATAGTTCACTTAAAGGTTTCTTTGTCCCTATAAGTGAATTATATTTATGCAACCTATTCTCCCTTGGCCCTGCTTTAGCAGCAATGCTGTACCACTGCCTGATAACCTTTATCATGCTTTGAGAACTTTCCTTGTGTGTTCCACCTTCAAGTTTCTCAATTCTCAAACAATCTGGAAATATATCGCTGATTGATAAGTATATTTCTTGGCATTTTAACCTTTCAAAGTTTTGCACTGTCTTAATTTTGCCTGACTGAATTATTTTATATATTTTCTGGCATTGTTTTCTGTTTCTCATCTGTCATTAAACTGTTTTTCCCCTCCCCCCACCCTATTCTTGTGGTGGTGTTATAGTTGGTGGCTTTTCAGTTGCCCACCCCTAATGTAAATTTGATCTGGGACTCCCCTCCCAGTCTGGTGTTTACTCTACTTAATCCAGAGAGAACATTTGAGAAGGCCAACCCACTTAGTTTCTTAACCATGATTTTTTCTTTTGTTACTTCTTCCTCTCTCCTTGCACTTTACTAAAAAAATTTACTTTATTTTGCATTTGCCTCTTCTTAAAAGTACTCAGTCGTATTTATTCTTCTCCATTTATTACTGCTTGGTAGTAGTCTGATTAAATTGTAACTGTTACTCTAAGCCTTTTAGTTTAAGCACTTGAGCTCCAGACCAGTTGTTTTACATTAAGAAGGTTTGGGGTCTGCACTGTTGTGGCAGGACAGGTAGCTTACATCCTTCTATGTTGGGAATTGCTGATTGAAGGCTCAGTGTCTGTTATTCTAAAAGTGTATTAGTTCTGGTTAAAGCACTTGGGCTTCAGGCCAGTTATTTTTCATTAAGATGATTTGTGGTCTGCACTCTTGTGGGAGTAGAGACTAGATTCTGCCCTTCTGAGCTGGGAATTTCTGGTTAAAGGCTTATTGTGCTTGCTTGTTTGAATTGTTTCTTTCTGAAATTGGTGCACCTTGGTTGCTGTAGCATAGACTAGATTCAGGCATCCTGAATCTAGCTTTGGTTGTATAACTTGAGCACTAATCCAGGCCATCTCTTTTGGAGAAGGTTCCCCTGCACCCTAGTGGCAGGAGTGTGCAGTTAGAACTTGTCTGATTGAAGACTGCTGGAACATGGCTCAGTTTTGAGCTTTTTTACTGGTCAATTGGGTAATTTGTTTAAATCAGTTTGCTCATTTTCTATTCTTATATAAAAAAACTGCACTTTATTCATCTGGTTTTACCGTATTTGTGTTTCTTCCCACTTTGTTACTTTATTTTGCTTTTGCTGCTTGTTCTTAAAAGTGCTTAATTGCATTTATTCTGCTGCATTTATTACTGCTTATTAGCAGACTGATTAAATTGTAAATCCCAAAGAAAGTGCAAGGTCTCCACAAAAACCAGTAAACACAAAAAACAAAGCCCAGAGATGTACAATAAAGCTCCCAGTCGGCAGAAACTGTTCAGTTACTTAATTCTCAGTGTAGTCACACAGCGTGGAAACAAAAATATTTAAAAAAAAATCACTTTTATTAAAACCACCAAAACACATTAACGCTCAAACTATACATTTTCGTTTCTTAACTTCATCAGATGTGGGCTGGAAAGTGAGCACAGACAGCAGACTAAAGGAAACTCCTTCAGGTTGGGACTATACTACATTTTAAACTTTAAATTGTAACTGTTATTCTAAGCCTTTGGTTGAAGCACTTGGTCTTCAGACCAGTTGTTTTACATTAAGAAGGTTTGTGGTCTGCACTGTTGTGGCAGGACAGGTAGCTTACATCCCTCTAAGTTGGGAGTTGCTGGTTGAAAGCTTAGTGTCTGTTATTCTAAAATTGTATTAGTTCTGGTTTAAGCACTTGGGCTTTGGGCCAGTTATTTTACATTAAAAAGGTGTGGTCTGCACTCTTGTGGAAGGAGAGGGTAGTTTCTGCCCTTCTAAGCTGGGAGTTTCTGGTTTAAGGCTTATTGTGCCTGTTTATTTGAACTGTTTCTTTTTGAAATTGGTACGCCTTGTTTGCTGAGGCATAGACTAAATTCAGACCTGCTGAATCTAGCTTTGTTTGTATAACCTGAGCACTAATCCAGACCATCTTTTTTTTGGAGAAGGTTCCCCTGCACCTTAGTGGTAGGAGTGTGCAGTTAGAAATTGTCTGACCAAAGACTGCTAGAGCGGGGCTCAGTTTTTAGCTTGTTATTGGTTAATTGGTTAATTTGTTTAAATCAGTTTGCTCATTTGCTACTGTTATATTAATATATATATATATATATATATATATATATATATATATATATATATATATATATATATACACTTTATGTATCGCCAATTAGCTAGGGTGATACCACAGTACAAAGACAAAAATGATTGACTTCAACAATTGGCTTAGCTTCTGGCATCATTCTAAGAGGATCCAGTATCTGTCTTCCTGGGATGACATGATCAACAGACCGTGATGCTTTGCCAGAGATGGCCTGTACCTGTCACCCTTGGGATTCCGGATACTGGCTAAGGCTCTTGCCACCCCTATAGTGCCTTTTTAGGCAAGGTTCAAATGACAAATTCACCACCTTAACAAGTACAAGCAAGCAAAATCTGAGGGTAATGCTTCTCAGTGCTTGAAGTCTAAACCTCAAAATGCATTCACTCAAGGCACTCCTAAAAATGGAGAACATCGACATCTGTGCAGTGACAGAGACCTGGTTTCAGGCTCCAGAAAGCACCCATGCATTACCAGGCTATAATTTATACCACACCTTTCGGCCACCTAACCTGGACTGAAACAGTAAAGGCAGAGGTGTGTCCATATTCATTAAGGATATCCACACCTCCAGGCTAGTTGCTCAGCATAATGCATCTGAGATTATCCAAGTACAACTAACTCTGGGCAAGACCACAATCCAAATTGTAACTTGCTACAGATCCACCACCAGCAACAGGATTCCTACTCCTCATTTCTTGATACACTGGAAAATATTAGGGGACAACGCAACACCCTAATAATGGGCGATTTCAACTACCCCACCATTAACTGGGAAAACTTCTCATGTACCAACTCTTTTGCTCAACGTTTTCTGGAATTCATAAATTCCAGTGCCTTGGATCAACTTATCTACACCCCCACCAGGGGCAGCAATATCCTAGACCTGGTCATTACCAACATGGGTGACCAGTGTTCCACACCAGAGGTCAATTCCTCATTGATCAGATCCACATCCTGCCCCCACCTCCCATTAGGGAAACCGCCGTAAAAAATTTCTCCAAAGCCAACTTCACGCTTCTTAAGACAGAAGTGGCAAACTTCACAACACCCATGCAGACAGACAACAGAGGTATGACTTTTGAATCCTACACAAATGCACTTTATTAGCACTTAAATGAGTGCATGGATCATGCTATCCCTAACAGAACCAAGATGCTATCCTCCAAACAAAGAAAGTCAATCTGGTTGTCCCCTGCCATAAACAAACTCTACAACAGAAGAAATAAACTGTTGCAAAAAAGAGTAAAATTCCATGACTGGAGGAACTCCCTGGTCAGCCTCAGTAACAAGCTGAGATCCCTCATAAAATCCTCCAAAGCTAGTTATGAAAACAAAATTGCCACTGATTCTAAAGACAACCACAAAGCATTCTATAGCTATGTCAAGAATCAGCACAATGGCACTAAATATACAGAACCAACTGATATTCCAACATCCTGACAGATAGGTTCAGTGCTAACTTTACCCCCCTCTCACCCCCTAAAGGGCCCATCTCTATACTGGAAGAATGTAAAGTTCCTGTAATCATGGCTGCACAGGTAAAAACCACACTCTCCAAAGCCAAGAACACAGCATCCATGGAACTTGACAACATCCCAGACTGCGTTCTACATGAACTGCAGAATGAACTGGCACACCACCTAAGCACCATGTTCAATCATAGCCTCACCTCAGGATTTGTGCCCACTGAATGGCTCACAGCGATGGTTATCACACTCCACAAAGGGAGAGCCACCACAGACCCCGGGAACTACTGCCCCATTAGCCTAATGAGTCTGGTCTGCAAGGCCATGGAATGTATCATCATGGATCTTATAAACAAAGACATTGGTAATCTCCAAACTCTGGACCCCACCCAGTTCGGGTTTGTAAAAGCCAGATCATGTCTCCTAAACCTGACAGACTTTTTTGAAGCAGCCACCAAAGCTGTAGACGAGGGTAAGGTGGTTCACACAGCCTATCTAGATCTCGCCAAGGCTTTTGACACCATCCCCACTCTGGAACTATAGATAAACTCACTAAACTAGGTATAAATCCCTATGTCACAAGATGGGTTGCCAACTGGCTCACTGACAGAACCCACACTGTGAAAGTAGCAGACTCCAAATCTGACTTCAGGCCAGTGACAAGTGGAGTACCACAGGGTTCAGTCCTGGGTCCTCTCCTGTTTGTTATCTACTTCTCTGAAGTACAGGCTAACACAGAAGGTCTTTGGCTAATGAAGTTTGCAGATGACTGCAAACTAGGAGCCATAATCGAAACTCCTAATGATGTGGACATCCTACAAAAGGACCTCACGGAGACAGATGCCTGGTGTCAAAGCTATGGCCTCAAGCTCAATGCCAAAAAGTGCATTGTCATCCCCTTTGGTAAAAACTCCGTACCCATGAGTTACCACATAGGTGGTAGTCTACTTAACACCGGAAGTGTGATAAGAGACCATGGGACACAGGTGGACAGTAGTCTCTCCTTCAATCATCACATCTCCGCAGTAGTCAGGAAATCCTTCTGCATGGCACACTTCATCACAAAATGTTTCTCATCCAGGAAAAAAGAGGTCATTGTTCCCCTCTACTCATCACTCATTAGACCCATTATAGAGTGCAACGCCCCTTTTGGTATGTACCTCACAAGACATCTACAACAACTGGAAAGACCGCAGAAATACCTCACAAAGAGGACTACTGGCCTCAAGCAGATGCCCTACGTAGACCATCTCAAAAACCTCCAGCTTTACACCATCACATATCACCTACTCAGAAGCGATCTCTGCCTAACATACAAAGCTATGTCAAACCCAGAGCTGTTGGAAATGCTTCACTTAAAGAAATCCCAATCCCGCCGAGCTACACGCTCTAGGGACCTAAACCTTGTCACTACAATAAAAAGAACATGCTGGAGGGATAGATTCCTGTCCCAGAGACTTCCCATACTCTGGAACAAACTACCTATCTATATCAAACAAAGATCCTCATTAGCTCTCTTCAAGAAAAATCTTGATGATTGGATGGAAAATAGGAAATTCACCCCAGGATCACCTCTATGGCTCTGCTTGACAGGAGCACTGAAAAATAATTATCTTGGGTGACAAAAGCCAGGGTACCTTTTTGGCTAGCCTTATATAGGCCCTAGGGCCAATAGCCTAGTACCTACCTATGAACCTACCTATGAACCTAAGTCATGATTTTCCCCTAGTTGTCCATGTACTTTACAGTATCTTTTTGTTCTTGTCCCTATGATATCCTCAGCCAATCCACTTGAACTGATCATTTGTAACAGTAGTTCTGAGCGTCAATAATATTTGAATATTTGTTTTTTTAAAAATAAGAAACATCTTTATTAAATTATTATGTACGACATAGGCCATGTTACAGCTATATAAAATGACAATAAACCATAGTGACATAATCTCTACTACAAACATACATCAAACCATATGACACAACTGTAGCTGCAAACATTATGCATCACTTTTAACATATCTAGTCATTGTTAGTCAACCATTACGAAGCTCATTCAAATCCTGCCTTCTTTTAAACCTCGTTCCTCCTTTGCATATATTGATCCCATAGTTCCCATTTATTCCTGTGTAATTTGCTCCAACCCTTTTCTAACTATCCCAGTTCCAGTTGTTTTATCCCTGTTACTATCTTCACTTCTTCTAGTAAAGTTGGTTTAGACTTTGATTTCCATTTTATAGTAATTGCTTTTTTGGCAACCATCATAACTAGACTTAGTCAGGCCTTACTATGTCTAGGCAGTTCTGGGTTTGTATCATAGCTGCATATTTGGGGATGAGCTACCCTTCAGCACATTAGCTCCATAGCCCACAAACATGTTTCTTATCATTATTTAAAGCAGAAGAAGGGTCCTTTGTTTTGCCGGAACCTTAAGTGTTACATACATTTGCCACTCTAGTGGTGCAGAAGGATAAAATCCTAACTACAGCCCAGGTGACCTGGGTTTGATTAGCAGCTCATACAACTGATGGAGCAGCAGGGAGGATGTGCCTGTCCTGGATGAGAGGGCACTCATTGATGATGCTACATAAGTGGAGGCATTGTCCAAAGCAGGAAATTGCCCTAGGACATAATTGATGACCATGGGGGGACAGGGAAAGAGTAGATGGGAGGGCATACAAAAAGAAAAAAACAGGATGACGCACAGACATCCAAGCTTCCAGGATGCCCTAAGGATCCATGATTGACACAAGCAATACTGCAGTGGTCTGGGTGGGGTAGGAGAATGGCTGGTAAACCCAATGTGGATGTGGGGCACTGTGGGCCAGGCTAGTACGGTGAGGTCCAAGGGGACCAAAAACATTTAAAAAAAGTATTAAATAAGTTTAGAGGTGTGCCACGCCACTTTAAGTCCTTAGTGCCAACTATAGATCAAACAATCCTGGTGTTTTAATCATGTCAAGATCTAGGCAGGAGTTGCAGTCCTTCACTGACAGAAAAACTGGATATCCCCAAGGGTGCTCAATGACACATTAAATTTAAAGCAGATAACTAAAAGTAAAAAAGAAGTATATGAGTGTCAAAACTGATTTCTTAAATTCAGCTGTTTCTTTGGATACTCAAGAAATACTGGTCCCTTGGACTACTTTGCAGGAATATCAACTGACCCTCCAAACTCATGCAAAAGGTAAACAACTTGGAAAATATATCATTATGAAATAACCTGCACCCTATTGGTTTAGGGGAGGCTGCAGATAAAGAAAATTTAATTAATTTCCTGAAAAACTCATTAACTTTTGAGTTATTTATTACTAGAGCAGCTGTAATTAAGAAGACCCATAAAACACTAACACCCAAGCCGGGCCAACCATTCTGATAAGTCATTATGAAATTCATTAATTATGTAGACAGTGTTTAAAGCCGTAGAAGGAAAAAAATATCCTGGAAGGGCAAAAAGTTTACCTTTTTTAATATTTATTCAACTGTGTGATGTTAAAGTATAAAGCATTCACCCATATCAGGTCACTTTATCATAAAAATGGATTGGAGACATCTTTTAGATACCCAGTCATGCTGTATATTAAATGGAAGGATACAAGGATCCCTTTTGATTCCCCATATGAAGCCCTTAAAATGTTAGGGGAAACTTGAAAAACCATTCAAATTCCCAATCTGTCTTGATTTACAAATGCAGTACCCTCTACTGTATAGCAGTCAATGAAATGAGCTACCTATTTACCACAAGACAGAGATAAGAAATGTACTTTGCTGGGAAAATTTGCAGCAATGCCACCCATAAGTGCTTAGGTTTACCAACAGAACTGTTAGTGAACTTTGTTGATATGGTTGATAGGGATCCCAGAAACAGCCCAGGCAGCTTGCTAAGGAAAATTGCAAGTAGGCAGTTTTTCTTGATCTGAAGAATGAGAGCAACTTGTGCCATTTGAAAACTTGGATGAGACCACTTTACTATCTGATCTGGAGGACTGTGTTCAAATACTTATTAACAGCAAAGTCCCAATGTACCATATGCAAGCAAGTCAACCAAAAGGTCTGTACAAATATCTGAGGATAAAGCATTCTTTACTGTACGAAAGATCTTTAAGGACCTAGGAGGGAAAACAAAAAGTTGTGTAAATATACTGTGGATTTAATCATTGGACTAGAAGCATTTTATGCACTTTAAATCACTAGGACCCCAGGCTTTCAAATCACTGTCTTTGTTTTCTACTTAAGCCTATACAGAACTAAACTTCAGAATGCTCTTCATGGACACGGGGAATACCCAGTCCATACGAATGTTTGTAGTTAAGTGTTTGCTTGATCTGATTTTGACATATTATTTTCTTTTATGTTTTACAGTTGTAAAGCTTTATTGTTATTTGAACTCTAGCATTATGAGCTGATACTATTAACATTATAGATTTAAATCTGTTTTGTTTGTTTGTTTGTTTGTTTGTTTTGATTTTGGACCCTGATGTTTTGTTTGTCCAGGATTTAAAAAGTGCCAAGAGGCATATCAGATAAATAAGATAATGATGGAAAATGTCTGTCATAGTTTAGAGAAATGTCTAATACAGGGATTGCTATTTATCTCAACAAGAAACTGCAAGGGAATATATTATAATCCTTAAAATATCTAGAAGGTAGGCGGTTGATATTAAAAAAATAGTTCCAAGGCAAAGTCCTTTATTGTGTAATATTTATGGTCCTGGCTCTGACATCTTCATTTTCCTCAATATTCCAGGACATTGTCAGTCTTAAAAAGGAGAATGCAAGGCAGTGTAGAATCCTCAGTATATGGAAACATTCCCACCGAAGGTTAGGCCACTCTCAGGTGGAGGATGACCCTGATGCCTACCCCTCCCCCCTTTGGCAGAAGGAAAAAGTAGCCAATAGAAACAGAAAAATTGACAGGCAAAGAAAGAGGCATTTGGAAGACAAAGTGGATTATTGAGGATAAGGAAGTAATTATGTATTGTTACTATTATGCAAGAAGCTCAACATTTCCAGCCAGAGGATATTTAGCAAGAGTTAAGAGAGAATTTAGGAAAAAAAACACTTGCATAAGAAAAAAATATCCAAAACTACAGACAGAAATGTATCTTTCTTAATAGAAACATATCAACAAAAAACATCATATAGACAAAAAAAATATTGGGTCATCTGAAAAAAGAAGAGTAGATATAAGAAAATGCAAAAAAAAAAAAAACAGAACTTTTTGAAAAGTATAAAAAAGAAACATGGACTTGGGAAAGAAAAAGAGATCTAATATGTTGCCATATATACACAAAGGAAAAAGCCAAACAAACCAATACAAAAATGCAGCTCCGAAGATATTTGAAGAGAAATGCAGACAATGGCACCTGGATATGGAAAATTTTACAATACAAAAAAGATCACAAAGGGTGAATGTATAAAAGATGATTGGTGAGGTAGAAAATAAACAGAAACTGAAGTGATGGACTATCTGTGAAGTGAAGAGTTGTGTATATTCACTCCAACACAGATAGTGCTGCAGCATGAAGGAACAATGGGTCAGTAGATTAAAGAGTAGTAGGTGGAGCAGGAGGCATCTGAAGAAAATATGCCACATGGTGATGCCCTGAAGCCTTCTGTAGGAGACTCATACGAAAGTCTAGTTGAAGTTGTACATCATGGAAGGGGCAAGAAACAGTGGCAACTCTGATACAGTTAATGTTACGGCATGATGGGCCAACAGATGCCCATACAGAGGAACAGCAGAGAAAGCAGGATGCATGTGAACAGGATTTGTCACCAGAAGATGTTCTGAAACTTTCTGTAGAATACCTACAGGAAACAGAGAGCAAAGAAGATGCTTTCAGTCCAAAAGAAAATGATCTAAGGAAAGACCTGTTTGATTTAATACAGATGGAAAGACATACTGCGATAGATGAAAGAAATAGATTACAGAAAGCAAATTAGAGCCAAAATGTTAGAAAATGAGTAAAACAGATGAACACTGTAATTGGGACTATTAAGAGAAATGCGTGTGACATAACAGAAATAGATAGGATGCATTACTGTGCAGCTAAACTAACAATGGATAAAGTAAAACCACAAAAAAAGTAGAGCAACAATGGAAAAGGAGTAAACTAGTCAAATGCCACCATGGAAGCATCAAACAAAGAAAACTATAAAGCAATTTAGATAAATAATACTATTGTTAGACGAATATAGAAAACGGACCAAGTCATCAAAAATATTTAAAAGATAGATGTGGTAAAAGCAATGTATAGTATCAAAGCAGACCAGGATTCATTATATACTCTTTTCAATAATAAATTAAAAATATCAGCACAAGCAGAAAAACTTAGAATGTATGCAGATAACTATAAAGAAAAAGTACAAACGAAGCAAATCATTAATAACCCAAAAGGTTTTATAGATAACTGCGAAACAAAAAAAAAAACAGAAACAACACCAAAAAAGAAGTAGTTACATTTTGGAGAAATATTTATTAGGATCATTTTGAATATAGCAAAGATGGCAATGGATAGAAGAAATAAAAGAAACAGCAAGACAGAGGATACGAAATGGGATGAAATAGCCAAAGAAACTGAGAGAAAATTATGAAAAGCTCTTAACTTGAAAACCCCAGGCCCAGTTACAGTGCCTAATTTCTTGTTAATGGTATTAGCATCTTTACACAAAGATTTAGCCCTGAACAAGTATTAATTATAAGCACACCCTGAACAGACACCAACCTGGTTAGCAACAGGAAAAACAATACTTACCCTTAAGAGTAAACCTGCAAGCCATCCTAAGAACTCCAGACCAATAACTTGCTTTCCAACAATATATAAATTACATACTGGAACTGATAACAGACAGAGCTGATTGTCAATTAGAAAATAAATTCAGTTATGGCAATAGAACAAAAAGGTAATAAATGAAAGTCATATGGAACTAAGGATCATTTGCTGCTAAATAAAACCATAAAATAGAGTTGTGAAAACATAAGGAATCTGAGTATGGCGTGAACAGATTACAAAAAAAAGCATGTAACAGTATCCCACATTCTAGGATAAAAAATACTCACAGACGTATAACATACACCACACATTGATCAATTGCATAGTGACCATAAATATGTGGAAAATCACTTTGCAGATGAGCCATGACAATCAGCAAATTATTATCCCAGAGATAAATATTCAAAGAAGAATGTTCCAAGATGATTCGCGGTCACCACTATTACTTTTGTTTTGCCCTTAACTCATAAAGATGCTAACTTAACAAATTAGCTGACAGCTACAAGTAGGCTTCCATGAACCAACCTTGGTTAAAGACTTTTCATCTATGTTTTGCCATCAGATGAGGAATTGAAAGCACAACTACAAATGGTTAAAACTTTTTAGATGATATAAGAATGACATTGGTTCTGATAAATGTGCAATAGAGACATATAAAAAAGGAAAGCTGCATCACCAAGAAAATATCATCTTGCAAATATAATGTGATATAAAGGAACTTGAACAGGAGGTAGTGTATAAATATTTGGGAATAGATGAAAGGTCAGCAATAAAACATAAGCAAATTAGTAAGGACTATTTTAGAAGACTGAAACTAATACTGAAAACTACATTGACATTTATGAATAAATTTTAAGCTATAAATCAATTTGCTGTTCCTGTTCTAACTAGCTTTGCGTTAACTGATTGGCCCCAAGAAGTAAAACTGACTGAGCACAAAAAGAAGAAAAATTCTTCATGCTTATCAAATGATATATAAAAATGAGTCTGTACCAGGATTATATATTCCTCACTCTGTAGGAGGTATGAGCCTCATCAAAACTGACTACATTTATAGATCTGCAATCAAGATATTGCACACATATGTGCTGACCCTAGTGACTCCCTTCATTTCATTTCCACTTCCTTTCCCTTTTTCCTTTCTCATAACTCACCCTAGTGACTCCCTTCATTTCATTTTCACTCCCTCTCCCTTTTTCCTTTCTCATAACTCACCCTAGTGACTCCATTTAATTTCCACTCCCTCTCCCTTTTTTCTTTCTCATAACTCACTGTAGTGACCCCCTTCATTTCATTTCCACTCCCTCTCCCTTTTTCCTTTCTCATAACTCACCCTAGTGACTCCCTTCATTTCATTTCCACTCCCTCTCCCCTTCCTACCTTCTCATACCTCAGCATAGTGACTCCCTTCATTTCGTTTCACTCCCTCTCCCTTTTTCCTTTCTCATATCTCACCCTGATGACTCCCTTCATTTCATTTCCACTCCCTCTCCCTTTTTCTTTTGTCATAACTCAGCCTAGTGACTCCCTTCATTTCATTTCCACTCCCTCTCCCCTTCCTACCTTCTCATACCTCAGCATAGTGACTCCCTCTTTCTTCTGCTTCTCCTCTCTTTTTCCTTTTCTCTCCTTCTTCCTGACTCATTTTATTTCCACTCCCTCTCCCTTTTTCCTTTCCCATAACTCACCCTAGTGACTCCCTTCATTTCATTTCCACTCCCTCTCCCTTTTTCCTTTCTCATAACTCACCTTAGTGACTCCCTTCATTTCATTTCCACTCCCTCTCCCTTTTTCCTTTCTCATAACTCACTGTAGTGACCCCCTTCATTTCATTTCCACTCCCTCTCCTTTTTTCCTTTCTCATAACTCACCCTAGTGACCCCTTCATTTCATTTCCACTCCCTTTCCTTTTTCCTTTCTCATAACTCACCCTAGTGACTCCCTTCATTTCATTTCCACCTCTCCCTTTTTCCTTTCTCATAACTCACCCTAGTGACTCCCTTCATTTCATTTCCACTCCCTCTCCCTTTTTCCTTTCTCATAACTCACCTTAGTGACTCCCTTCATTTCATTTCCACTCCCTCTCCCTTTTTCCTTTCTCATAACTCACTGTAGTGACTCCCTTCATTTCATTTCCACTCCCTCTCCCTTTTTCCTTTCTCATAACTCACCCTAGTGACTCCTTCATTTCATTTCAACTTCCTTTTCCTTTTTCCTTTCTTATAACTCACCCTAGTGACTCCCTTCATTTCATTTCCACTCCCTCTCCCTTTTTCCTTTCTCATAACTCACCCTAGTGACTCCCTTCATTTCATTTCCACTCCCTCTTTCTTCCTTTCTCATAACTCACTCTAGTGACCCCTTCATTTCATTTCCACTCCTCTCCTTTGTTCCTTTCTCATAACTCACCCTACTGACTCCCTTCATTTCATTTCCACTCCCTCTCCCATTTTTCCTTTCTCATAACTCACCCAAGTGACCCCTTCATTTCATTTCCACTCCCTCCCCTTTTCCTTTCTCATAACTCACCCTAGTGACTCCCTTCATTTCATTTCCACTCCCTCTCCCTTTTTTCCTTTCTCATAACTCACCCTAGTGACTCCCTTCATTTCATTTCCACTCCCTCTCCCTTTTTTCCTTCCTCATAACTCACGCTAGTGACCCCTTCATTTCATTTCCACTCTTTCTCCCTTTTTCCTTTCTTATAACTCACCCTAGTGACTCCCTTCATTTCATTTCCACTCCCTCTCCCTTTTTCCTTTCTCATAACTCACCCTAGTGACTCCATTAATTTCCACTCCCTCTCCCTTTTCCTTTCTCATAACTCAGCCTAGTGACTCCCTTCATTTCATTTCCACTGCCTCTCCTTTTTCCTTTCTCACTCATTTCCACTTTTCTCATAATTCACCCTAGTGACTCCCTTCATTTCATTTCCACTGCCTCTCCCTTTTTCCTTTCTCATAACTCACCCTAGTGACTCCCTTCATTTCATTTCCACTCCATCTCCCTTTCCTCCTTTCTCATAACTCACCCTGGTGACTCCCTTCATTTCATTTGCACTCCCTCTCCCTTTCCTCCTTTCTCATAACTCACCCTAATGACCCCCTTCATTTCATTTGCACTCCCTCTCCCTTTTTTCCTTTCTCATAACTCAGCCTATCCCCCTTTCATTGTTCTACTCTCCTTCTCTAATTTTTCCTCCCTCTCACCTCATGAAACGTTGAGTGCATAAATGCCTGCATTCCAAATTATACTTTTGAACTCCAAAATACATATGTTTTAATTTCATTCAATACTCTGTTACAATACCTTACTCAAATGTTGTTATTCTGTCTTCTATATTACTGTGTTTTAATAGTTTTTGAAAATTGTATTGTACTTGTTAACTTTGTTGATATTAACTTTGTAATAATTGTAAATTAAGCTTTTTTCCCCGGGCCTTCATTGAAAATGGGCTCATTCTGGCCCAATGGACTTTCCCAATTAACAAACTGTAAATAAATAAATAAATAAATAAATAATTTAACCCTTTATGCATTACAAAATGTAGCAATTCTGTGCACATTGTGGGTGCTGAGAACAGCACTCTTAGCTGACATCAGAGGCTGAAACAATACTAATTTAATGTTTGCTAATCATACCCTAACATAGGAAGAGAGTCCATTCCCATTGTGGTATTAGAAACCCAAAACACTTAGAAAAATTTAACCTCAGGAGAATGCTCCAATAGTGCTGGGAGGTGATTTTAATGTGGTAATGGAGCAGTCAATGGATAAGAGCATTTGTACTTCTGAGCAACATCTTAAGGCTCAAAAGGTATTCAGGAAGGTGTGTAAAGAGTGATGTCTGGTAACAGAGTGGAACTAATGCTTTTATCTCCTAGCAGGCTGACTCACAGTAGGCTTGATTACTGGCTTATTTCTAGATTCCTTCTCTTGCCAGTTTGGATGTTAGCTACAATAATGTGCACAATATCTGACTATCAAACTGGTTAAAGGAAAAATGAAAGCCCTTTTCATTTGCATAATAACCAAAGGAGGTGAAATCCCTTGATTTTAGAAGCCAAGCCCTCTCTTAGCTATATAAAGCCAGAGTCTGCAATACAGAGAAGCTAATCCTGTAGGAAACATATCTATCTTCACCTGGAGGGAGTCTTTCTATACAGACTTTAGGGACATATGTTTTTCTGCAAAAGCATTATACTTAAGTAGACTGCATAGCAAACTTCAGGAGGTGGAAGCTCTAGTCAAAATAAGATATCAGGTATGTAGACATAACAGGTTCAAAAATCAGGTTGAGATTAAATGGTATGAGGTAGTCAAGGCTGAACGGAATTGACTTGTTAAGGAACAAGCATAGTTGTACTTGAAAAGAGCATCATTGCAAGCATGAGCCCAAGGGTGCAGACCAGGTCAACTCTTTCTTTCAGGCTAAAGCAATGCATGCAGAAGGCAAATATTCAAGCAATTAAGTCAGATGTTCCCTTATTGACATCCCTTTTAGAGAAAATGAAAGTTTTCCATTTTTTTACTCAAAATTGTATGATACAGCACCCTTTTAAACTTCTCAGACACTGATTTAGATGTGTTTTTTTTCCTTTGGATAACCTTTGCCTTTTCAAATTAAATTGGGCAAACTGTGGAAAATGTTATCACCTATCTTCATTTAAACATAATAAGTGAGTAATTACACCCATTTCCCCAGAAGGGTATTTGGCCCTTCAGTTTGCTGCTGCAAGCCCCTCAATACAAATGTTTACTGGTACAATACATCTCCCTGTATCCAAGAACCAAGACTATTAGGGATCCCAATGTCTGGAAAGGACCTTGCAAAAGTGAAGAATACTGAGGTAAAGAAATAAACAAAGATCTTGGCGGACCATCTTCACCCCTTATTCCCCTCATCTAACTTAAAATAGCAAACCGCAAACTTCACCCCAGGGGTTTTACCTGTGTGCCTCTTGGATAGGGACAGTTGGTGCTGATTTAGATCTACTTATAACATAGACCATCTCTCTAGACCCTTGAGGGAACAAGGGTTGAACTTGGCTAGGCTTGTAAGAGCCCTAGGGCCATTAACCTAGTAACCTCCTCTAGACTTATGAACCTACAGCCAGGCAAGATTTGTTAAGAGAAAATCTAGTGCCGATCACACATAAGCACTGATATCACTTCTCTACCATGTAGGAAGGATTTCATCTTTAACACAGCTATTTTGGTGGATTTTGAAAATGTGTTCCATTCCATCCTATGGAATTATCTGTGCCAAATCATTGGTGGGATGGGATTCCCTCCTGTATGCATTCAGGCAATAGGACCCCTATACCAGAAAATGTGTATCAGTATCTTATTTTGCTCAGCATTCTCTAACATCTTTGTGTTGAAATGGATAACTTGGAAAGGGTACCCACTCTTCTCTGTTTGTTCCAATAACCTTTGACACACTAATCTGAGTAATCACCTCTTCATCACTTCATGGTTGGAAAACCGAAGATGAAGACGAGAGAGTACTGGTGTTTACAAATGACGATATAATCTTGTCTAACTCTCCTAAAAAAGATTTGCTTCCATTTCCCCAGATTTTTAAGTCATTGCAGGGGGTGTCAGGGCTAAAGTTAACATAACCACATCAGAGATATTTTCCACCTAATCTGGTAGCAAAAGAATTGATGCCAGAGACATTCTCTCTTCCTTATAAACAGTTCACTATATCCAAATAATGCATCTGTATGGAGCTTCACTCAAGTATTTTAAATATGATTAATAGGAACTTAGCTAGATTATGGCCCAAAATGAATGTTATGGTGTATTCATGGTCCAGATTACATCTTCATTTAATGAGGAGAATAAATGCTCTCCAGATGATGCTTCATATGAAGATGTTTTATATACTTCTTCATTTACCTGTCCAATCCATTAGCCCATAGTTAGCTAGGCTCTGTAAATAAATAATGAATTATAACGTGGCAACAGGTATCAAAAGATCTCTTAGAAAATTCTTATATCACTTTGAGGAAAGGAGGTTTAGGGATCCCTAATATCAAGGAATATGCAGTCCCTTTGTTGTACAAATGATACTTGGCTGCCCCTCCATGCTACGAATATTGTGGTTTTGTAATGCAATGCCTATTTAGTTAATGGGCTGGCACTGTACAGATGTCTCTCAGAAAGCTATTCAGGCCTTAGGAAGGTACAATATTGTCCATATTCATGATTCCTAGATACAGCAATATGATACAAGCCATTTTTGGAGATAGGAGAACACAATATATGGCAGGAAGAATGATGCAGGCATAGTGTGCAACTTTTGGCCTAATTTACTCAAAAGATTATTACAGAGATAGAACTTGCCACTTTTGGATTTTTATGTGATGAGTATGAGCTCCCCATAAAACATAAGTGGAAACATTTTCAAGTGAGTCATGCAATTATGACCTTAAAACCTCCTCACCAGTGATCCAGCAGATATTAATGAACTTTCCTTACAGGCTGGGCTTTGTCAGCCCAGGAACCCTTAAAATGGCATTCATTTATGATTGCATGTTGCTACTTGAAATTAAGTACATAGAAGAAAAAATACTATCAGGAAGTATACCTAGTCTGCCTTGGAAAACAAGGAAATGTTAGAATACCAAAGATGTTTTCTTAAAGTTCTTAGGCAATATCCTCTTTTGTTTGAACATCCAGTGGTGTCTTTTATAGGATTGGGATTTATGTTGAGTCATTGAAGGTAATTTCAGAGAATGAAAAAAAACACCTTGGATGAACAACTCAACAATTTTGGTTTTACAGGGGGAAGGCTCCCATGCACCCCCCCCATATGGGGGAACAACCCCTACACCCCTGAAATTATATATACAAAAACTCTGAGGTCACACAACAATAGAGAAAAAAAAAACAAACTCCGCTGTTAGTAAAGAGCAATTTCAGCAAACAGTACTCGCTATTTTTGCATTTGCAGAAATGAAGTTTGATGACATGACGTGGTACCTTTTAAGGATACTAGACCCCATAAAAAGCAAAGAGAAATGGTTTGGTGTACAGACTGTACCCACCCAATTCCAAATCCCTTTTATAAATTTTGGGAATCCCCATATGTTAAGCCATTGTGACATCTGTCATGTCAAATACTTCACAATAACTTAGATAACCCCCCCCCCCCCCATAATATGAAAACTAGCCTACCATGGTCATGACCTCACATTACAGTATTAATTATTTCAAAGTGACGCTAGAAGTGATCACTAGTCTTTACATAGCTTTCCCATGGAAGAATCCTAAGGAGTTATACACAGCTATGTGTTAGAGACTTGTTACACAATATGCCAAGGTTATCATAGACCTCAGAACATGATGTATGCTTTGTATGTCTAAATGTGAGTACATTCCAAGTCTCTAGGCATTATTTCTAAACAAGTTAGGCCAGATAAAATACTTAGGTTCTGTGAGAATTATTTATTAGCAAGTTAGGCTAGAAAAAATTTGTTCTCTGTAAAGCATTATACTACAACTGCATGTTGCAGGTTTAGATAAGGAGACACAATTCTATTTTGTTTTAGACAAAGACAAATTATGGGACATTCCTTGCCTAGGAGAAGCATTAGAGACAAATGCAGTCTTTTATTGTATTTTGTCCTTATTTTTCTTACTTGAACTGTAATAAATGCACCGTTGTTTGTGTAACAAGCTATTACATGTGACATCATGAGCACTCCAAAATGTAAGTATCTGAGCCAGCCCTAGATGATGATTGTATTAATTTTCTTTCAGTTCATAGTGTGTAAATTATTACTGGAAAAATAATCCAAAAGGTGCCATTTAAGATGGCCAGTGCTTTGTTTCATGTATTTTAATTTAGTCGTTGTAGTCTGCCATGTTAGATTTGCTTCTTGTGTAACCTCAGTAAGCTGCTACTACTATCCTGGAACAATAAAGCTTCTTGTCATGAAATGATTTTGTGGTCTCAGTTGATTTACTGATGATGGGCAGTGTTATGAAACTCTCTACCTCTACAGGAACTAACTCATTAACAGCTCAGAGTGTTAATCCTCTGCAATAACTGCCAGAGAAATGGTATTAAAGGCTGTAGTTAATGCTGCTTAAGGCACTAAGACTTAAGAACTGTCTAACAGAAATCTGGCAGATGGGTCAGAAGGATAATAGATCATAGGTGGTTACTGTGCTAACTGCCCTATAGCCTTTTTGAGCCTAGTCATTCATGCCACAATTTCCTCATTATTGACTCTTAGAATGACACCAGTAACTAAGTCAATAATCAATAATAATAATAATAATAATCAAAAGTCAATAATCTACTCTTTATATTGTGGCATCATCTTAGGAGAAGGTACAATGCTGCTCAGCGCTAGAATCAAACCTGCCTGGGACACATAATCTGAAAGTTGTACCATATCTGTCTTCATACAGTCCAGGGAGGTAGGTCATTAATACCCACATGGACTATGACAAAGTCACAGTAGTTTGTTTGTGTCTTTCGGCTTTTCCCGGTTAGGGGTCGCCACAGCGGAACTCCGGTCTGCTAATGATTGGCAGTTGATTTTTATGTACTGGCTTGCCAGGCCTGACGCACAACCTTCCAAGAAGGTACACCCATTCACGCATGTCTCCACGCAGAAGACGGTCTAGCTGAGAATCGAACCAGACAGCGTCTTACTGTGAGACGACAATGCTACCGCAGCACCACCACCGTGGGTGACAAAGTCATAGTAGTACTTGTAGTTTAATGTCCTGACAGCATGTGCTATAGTGACTCTGATAGGCAACTGACTTTGACTGACTCATTGCTCAGCCTGTAGAAGGTGGCATCAGTATTTCTCACAATAGAGTTTCCAATGACCAGTTTATTGGATTGTGTGGCAGTTTGCCTTAAGAGCTTAGAGGTTGAGACATTGTGAGATGTGGTTGCATGTGTCCTGGGGACTGTTGTCTTTGTAGAGTGTTTGGAAGGTTACTGAGGGCAGTATATGGGAAGCCTTTGAGGTTTGGGTAGATCGCACTATGTGAGTTTGTGTCTGATCCACAGTAGGTGTAGTATGTGTGTGTGTGTGTGTGTGTGTGTGTGTGTGTGTGTGTGTGTGTGTGTGTGTGTGTGTGTGTGTGTGTGTGTGTTACTGGCAACCTGTTTGGACTTATCAGTGTCTGTAGGCGAGAGCCTTGCCTCAAAAGACATACAGTAATAACATCTCTTGCATACTGTGTTAGTCTGCTTAAGAATATTGTGGTTTTTAATAAACAAGAGGCAATTACATTGTCTCAGGATGTCCATTTCCACCACACTGGCTACAGAAACAGTAGGAAAGTGCACATCCATGGCTGTGGTTCCTCTTTTTTGTGATCTATGAGGGGTGATGGAATCAGGGTTTGGAGTTGTTGTACTTGGAGGAGAGGCCTAGGATTGATCTAAAACAATATTCTTGGGGTAATGCTACTCATGGGCAAGCTAACTGCTCTACACTCAGTTGGATACTTGTGAAAATAGCAGAGGATATTTTATATGGAAAATTATAACTCTAGGTGCCTGTGTCTATATAGGGAACTGCAAACCACTGCTGCACATCCCAGCACATGTTAATGGAGATGAGTTAAAGTAGAATCCATCAGTAAAGAGTAAAAATGCAGTGTAAGTATATATATATATATATATATATATATATATATATATATATATATATATATATATATATATATATATATATATATATGTCAGATCCTGCGGCAATTCACAAGTCTCTCACTATTGTATGCGATACTACAAGTCTAAGGTCTCAGACCAAGGAAAATGCAAGCAGAAAAGTGCAGTAGAAGTGTAATAAATAAGGCTCATATCCTGCAGCAATTCACGATTCTCTCACTACTGTGAGTTATATTACTAAACAAAGCACCCAGACCAAGTAAATAAGCAAAGTACAAAAGATTAGAAATGAAATCAATGAGGCTCAGATTCTGTAGCAACTTTCAATTTGCTTCCACTGTAAGGGATAATGCAAGACTAAGGTCTTAGATCCAGTTAAAAATGCAAACATTTGATTTTTGGTTAAAAACAAGGATTCAGCTGTTTGCTGCGAGCTTTAGTCCCTGTGGTACATGGTTTGATTCTATCAGCCCTCATTTGCCTACTTTGTGACCTTGAGCAAGTCACTTAACCAGACACTGCTCCCAAGTCATCCCTGAAAAGGGATTGTGTGTCCAGTGGGCCTGCCTGGTTAACAAATGGGTATTATTAATTGAAACAGTAACATATGAAGCCTAATTGCAATTGTGGCAAACATCTTAAATTATCAGGTTCAAAGAACTGAGTTGTCTTGATACTTTACTGGGGGCTTGACAAAGAAATTGAAATCATAAAAAACATAGTATAACTTCATTTCTTGAAAACAACTGAGGTAATGAACATATTAAGAAGACCTCTGCATGGCCTATTCATAAGTTCATAGGTAGGTACTAGGCTATCGGTCCAATGGCCTAAGTAAGCCTAGCCAACAAGGTTCCCTGGCTTACACCACCCAAGAAAGTTATTTTCCTGTGCCCCTGTCGAGCAGAGCCACAGAAGTGATCCACGGGGTGTATTTCCTATTTCCCATCCACTCATCAAGATTTTTCTTGAAGAGTGCTAATGAGGAATTTTGCTTGACATAGATGGGTAGCTTGTTCCAGAGTATTCAATAATTTTAGACTCACTACAATGTGTAGCCAGTAATTTTAGTCCCAGTTTTAAAGAAAATTGAGGAATAAAACTGATGCATGGCTTACCTGTAGGCAATATAAATTTTCTCATGTAGAAGATGACAACGAGCCTATGATGTTGTTACCTAGCTCTGAACATTTTTTAAGGCATTTATCTGAATAACACAGTTATCAATGTCATGCATGTGGATGGATGGGTTGATGCATTAAATATTTATGTATTATTCTTTGTCCGATTATAGACTACTGCAGATATAATCTGTTTAATTGCACAGAACTGCTTTTCAGACAGGTGTAACAGACTAGGTTCAGTTTACGGAAGTTCCTCACTGTGAACATAACCTAAGGCAATAGTAACTCACATAAAATATAACACTGGAAGCTGTTTGAGAGTGGACATGACTTGTTTACTTTTTATTAACCACATATTGAAACACTTCCACTACTGTTGAGTAAACTGTCCATAAAATGTGGACTATGTATAGCTGTCATAGTCAACAACCCCTTTTGACTTCATTACTGTTTTTTTCTGCCTGTGAGGTATATGATGTGAGAGCTTGTGAAAGTATTTAAGTTAAATGGCTATCCCCAATGCATTTTTCATTTGTAGTATACTGTTTTCTGAGTCTCCATCATGCAACACCAACTAATATTACTGTCCACAACTGCATTACTTTTTTTTTTATCTTACAGCACACTAATCTGTTTTCATAAACTCTGAGACAAAGTCATCAGTTGTTACAGCTTTATCCTGTGTTACCAGTGCATGATATAAAAGTATACTACATACAGCAATACCCTTTGCCATCACACCTTTCCATCCAGCTAAACAGATTTTTATTATTTTTACTTTAATTTCCAGACCTGCTGAGGATCACAAACTTGAGGATAAATTTCACTAAGTTGCACACTTTGGGTGACAATCTGTTGGACCAACGTCCTGAGGTTCTGAAGAAATATTACTATGCCTTGTATGAGCTGGTGGTGCGAGGCAGCTGCTTCTGCTATGGACATGCTTCAGAATGCTCCCCAGTCGAGGGGGTACAGCAAGATGTGGAAGGAATGGTAATCAAAATGAATTTCCCTATGTGCAGTACTAGATGCATGAAATTCTGGAAACTGTTGCAAATTATAATTCCTTGCAAGTTAATATATGTGTATAGCCACTGTTACAGATACATGCATGGTACCATATTCATTGTTTCTTTGGAACAAGTACTAAAACCCTAGGCCTTTGTGTGCATAATAATGGGTTTATGATAGCTTATATCTACTAAATAGCTAGCTAAAATCTGTGAATAATAAAACAAAACAATTTAGAAATTTCTGATAGCATGGTTATGTTATAAATATGAATAGGCCTGTTAGACTGGATTCATACTAAACATGTGCTCAAAGATACCACTGAGAGCCTATCCCAATTTCCCCAAAACACTGGTTAAGTAACTTAACAAAAGTCGTATGTTAGGCAAGTGGAATCAAACTCTGGATCAAACAGCTTGTTAACAGCTAATAGCCTTAATCCTTTGCACTGACTGCCAGACCTGTAGTATTATTTTGTTGAGCATGTAGAGTAATAAATAATAGAGGCTATATTTTATTTATATACATACTTCGGGGACCATTACAAGTAAGTGTGTGTGTGTGTGTGTGTGTGTGTGTGTGTGTGTGTGTGTGTGTGTGTGTGTGTGTGTGTGTGTGTGTGTGTCTGTGTATGCATGTACCCTTATACCCTGCATACTTACAAGCTGCTTAATCTAGTCATTATTATTCTAGAATGACTGTTGTTGGATAATTTATGAGGTTGTTATTATGTTACTAAATCTATTGTTTTAAAGCATATAGGTTCACAAGTACTTGGTAGACTACTGATCTGTGAGGATCTTTAGAAGCTTAGCCATGCATTCCCATGAAGTTTTATACCCCTTATATTTTGTGTGAATATTCTTGAGATGAGTAGAAAATGTACACGTTGCCCCTATCCATGAAGGACAAAGGTGCTAAACCAAAGGTGAATTTGTGGGTACCCATCCATTCACCAAGATTATACTTGAATAGTGTAAGAGAAGTACTTTGTTTTATGTGTAATTAAACATGATACCAAAGAAGTAGTATTCTCTGTGTTACATCTTTAATTCTTCTAACATGTTCTGTTTATGTTGCAAAAGAGTTAGATCTCTTGAGCATGTGTTTATAACCTTATAGGGCTTCTAAATGTGCAATAGTTCAGACAGGATAGGATGCATTGAGGCTCTATGCACAAGGCAGGTACTGCCTGTATGAGATGGTCCTCATAACTTTTATGATTTAGACCCTTGATTTTCTTATTAAGAAAGAACTGTGGGCATTCAGTTTCTGATAGATGTTTGTATGGGTACATACCAGAGAGGGCATTATACTCAATGATCACCCTTATGAGTGTAGAATACAGTGGAATGATCACATCCCTTGGACCTGGACACCATATCCTAGTAATAATTTGTGTAATAAAGACTTCCTTACAATAGCTGGTACATGGAGATTGAGGGACAGCTCATTGTCTGCACAGTTTCACAGGTCCCTAACTACTGAATCAAATTTTAGGGGTGTTTTGTGAATGTGATAGTTACAAGAAACTTCTTGTTTGTTGAAGGATACTATATATATATATTCCTTGGCATTTAATTTTAGTTGATGGTTTTGACACCAACTATAAGTTTGGGAAAGGCCCTCTTGGAGGATCTTAGTGTCTTTTGGGAAGTTTATGATGGCACCAGTTTACAATCTTCTGCAAGTCTGGTCAGTCATAAATCTTTAACAGTAGCTTTGACCTCTGAGAATTAAATGCCAAAGAGAAGTGGCCCAAGGACAGAACCTTGGGGTCCACCACTCGTGCCAGGTCTTTTGGAAGAGGTAGAGCAGTCCACCATAGTTTCATATCTGTGGGGTCTGTTTGTGAGCTAATTTGCTATTTGATGAATTTCATAGGGATTAAAATTTAGCTGGGATAGTTTATCTATGATACCTGAGGAAAGGATGGTGTTGAACCCCTTTGTAAGCTCTAGACCTGCAGTGCATACTGATTTGCCCTCATACATTGCTTCAGTAACTTTCTTGAAGCAGTAAACCAGGTTAAGTAGGCAGGATCTGCACTTAAAAAAACTGAACTGTCTTTTGTTGAGAGTTTATAGGTTACTGATGTTCTTATTTATTAATTCCATAATGTTTTTTTCCCCTAGCCTTACAGACTGAGACCTCACCTTTGTGCAAGTGGGTGACATTTGCTGTCCCCATTCATACAACACAAACCTGTTTGGATGCTGACATTGCAGAGCCCCTGCTGGGGGTCTGACAGGTCCTATTTCATGCTGGCTAGTAAGCAGCCTGGCATGTTATCTGGCCCCATAGAAGCAGAGCCCTTGGTCTTGGATAGTGCCTTGAGAACTTGTTCATGGGGGATTTAAGGGAAGGATGTAGACGTGGGTATGAGATCTGAATATGTGGGAGGGGAAAAAGGATGAGTTAAAGTTAAGTTAAGCTATGTGATTGGCTATATCCTCTGGGACCAAGTATAGGTATCATTTTCTATAAGCTCTGTGCAGTGCTTAGAATTTGTTTCTAAGGTTTCTAACATAGTTAAAAAAGTGTTTGTGGTTGTCCTCTACCTGGGTGGCTATTTTGCCTTGTATCTGGCTTTGGTTAATTTGCTCAGGGTCTGGAGTTCTCAATTAAATTTAGCAAGACCTTTTTTGCATCTTGAGAAATATTTATTTTTGCATGCAAGGAGTTTTTTCTTGTTTTATGCAGTCTGTTTATTTTAGGTTATTTTTGAATTTGGCATTATATTTACTTCAGAGGGGACAGATGTATCTGTGCAGCTATTAACATGTGCATAGAATTTGGTAGTAAAGGATTCCATGTAAGCAATGGGGTCATCGAGTTGCAAGGGGATGCTGAATTTAACCAGGTCATCACTCAGTTTCAGTATATTAGCTTTGACATGATCTCTGAATACCAAGGTATTGGAGGATGTTTCTGGCTTCATTCTTAAGGTGAATGTGATTCATTTGTGGTCTGATTTGACCAGGGTAGGAATTAAAATTGGTAGGGATCACTGCAATCCCATATCAGTGAGGATTAAGTCCATACTGTTATCACCACTTAGTGTATGGACTAACAGGTTCAGAGAGTTTGTACTGATGAAATCCAGAAATCCATGGGCATACCTGTTAGAGGATGGTTACATCTCTCATTTAATAGAGAAGTAGTTGAAGTCCCATAACAGAAATGTGTCTTTGACTTAATGGCTAGGGTTAGGGAATCCTAGTTAGGTAGGAGTTATGGGCTGAGGGGGATACAGCGGGTGTCCTGTAGTTAGGGTCTTGCTAATGGTAAGATGGACAGGTAAGATGGACAGGGAGAAAGTCAAGATTGTTATATTTTCTAAGCAGTCTAGAAGTGAAGTTTTTTTTTACAAATATGGAGACATCCCATCTCTAGTGCCTTCATCTAGTGGTATGGGCCTAAACATGTTGTAGGCACTGAAACCCTGCATTGATTTGGTGCTCTCAGCTGTGATGATACATGTATCAATGTTTCAAAGTCTAAGGAGTTCTTGTAGTGAATATAGATTTTTATTAAGGCTCTCTACAACCCCCATTCTTCCCCCCAGACTGGACCTGATGCCATGGTGTATGCAGCCATTCTTAAAGTTTAGGAAATCTCCGAAAAAGCATAACAAGTACCCTAATCTGCATTTGTGCCATTGGAACATAATGATAATAATTACAATTATTTAAACAATGACTAGACAGTAAACTGTATGAAGCTATCAATTCAGAACATTTATTACCAGCATTACAATGGAAGTATGTGACTGAACTGCAATGCTTATGAAATAAAGCAATTGTGCATATCATTGCACAGTACGTCTTTTACAACAACCATGAAACAGTCGATGATTTGGACTACCTTAAGTAATGCATGAAAACGTAATACTGATATATATGTGTGTGTGTGTGTGTGTGTGTGTGTGTGTGTGTGTGTGTGTGTGTGTGTGTGTGTGTGTGTGTGTGTGTGTGTGTGTGTGTGTGTGCGTGTGTTTGCAAATAAAGAAATAATATACACCCATGCATATATATATTATTATACATATATATATATACACACACACATATAAATATTATATATATATATATATATATATATATATATATATATATATATATATATATAGAGAGAGAGAGAGAGAGGGAGATAATGAATGTCATATGCATTAGCATTGCCTAAAATATCTGAGTTGCAACTTGCAACTACAAACACCTGCAGCACAGGTTACAACTAACAATATATCTGTGGAGTATGCACCATACGAGCTATGTGACATCATTCCAATAAGATATTACCTAGCACCTCTGCACAGTTTTCTCTGACATACCATTCCCTATTTCTATCATATAGGTACCTTAGGCCTGCAGCAGAGACAGCCTAATCCACACAGTATGCATGTGCTCATAGTGTATGTATATTCCCGACATGTAGCAGTGTGTTTGATGCATGGAGATGGAAGTCACGCATGTACTTTCTTACACTATGGTATGTCATATGTATGCCTTCACAGGTTTCAGTAAACAAGGATTTGGCACTACAGATCTGCACACACCTGATGCCAGCAGTGGCTGGCAATGATGGTGTTGTGCACAGGCCACAGTCTAAGGACACAGTGTCACTGTTAGAACAGTAACACAGTGGAGGGAACTGCAGAAGCCCAGGATGGACATACAGCATCACCTGTATTTAGTGAAAGATGCCCACCTGTGTGAATCCTACATGATACCTAGCACATATGCAGCCAGCATCTGAAGGCTGCACTGTCTCTAAGATGGAGAGGTTTATAATTGGCTGTCAGTGGCCAGAATCTCAGTTATTCCATGATGTAGGTCTTACCCAAGTTTTCAACAAATGGATGTGCTAGCTTGTTATATAGGCACAGAAAGATGATAATCAGACTATGTCAGAGCTGCACAGTGCGCTGTGTGGCTTATGAGAAGACCTCTGTGGCCCACATGAAAACCTCCAACCATTACAGGGAATGTGGTTAATAGCAATCCACATGACATCCATTAGTGTGTCCCTGAGGCTGCTTACAGCTGAATGCCATAGCCAAAGTAGGGGATGGTCCCACACCACAGGTGTTCACAGCTATTTTCACCAAATGGCTGGTTTCATTGATGTGTTCTTGCTGTGGCTGTTCATGAGGCTGTGATCAAATTTCATCTGGCTCCAATGCAGCTTTCACCCCTAGCCATGGAAATTCCTATGCACATGGCTGACATTATCTTGCTTTATTGTGGCTTCCACTCTGGCCATACACAGTCACTTGACATGGAGAACAGTTATCTGACTCCACTATGGGCACACCCCACTGGGCATCCCCCTCATAGTCCTGCAGTTCAACACAAGCCTACTTCCCTGTATCCCACAAATGAGCATGTTCCCCTGCCCAGTCATGGGGTAGTGGTCACCATCTATCTACCAGTACCCCACAGCAGGAACCATGTTGCCATTCCCATGCAAACCATCAATGTGCTATGCCATCCCCTGGATGACATGCCTCTGGAACTCGCACTCTAGGGACACATTGTACACATGGCTTGCATTTCTCCCTTTGAAGCTCCACATCATCACCCGATGGTATGATCCTTGGCACTCCCCAACCCCCCAACCATGTGCTTGCTTACCATAGGCATCACCCTTCTCCCTTCCACCTGTGCTAGCATTGCTGCTGCATGGCACTGTGCCCCCTACCTGTAGAAATGATGATGACTGTGTGTCATCCACCTGTCTGACTAATACTGGTAAGGTAATGTCTACTACACAGGGTGGTTAGCTATTCCACTTTAATGCATAACCTGGGTATGTAAACGCATGCATCACTTTTATTCCATGTTTGTCTTGCCACAGCCCATAACTGGAGATAAGATGCTACCTCTTTGACAGTGCCATGACACATTGCTTACATCATTGTCTGACATGGAGGCCTGGTTTGGCTACATCTTCCAAAGATTCCTCACCCAGCTCCTATGTTCTGCTGGTGGCACACTTATATCAGCCAGTACCACAGCATCTCTATGCTGTACCAGTTTTCTTAGCACCACATTTTGTATTATAGAGCATAGTGTAAACATTTTTCTGAACATCTTTAGAACATACTGCAGTGTACCACCAAGTATCCAGGCAATGGAAGTGAAACTTTAGCATTCCGAACACATGTTTGATAATGTTTCTTGCTTCCACAAGTGTGATGTTGTATTTATTTATTTCCTGCTTGTCAACCAAGTTGGTGAACTGGTCTACTGATCATTTTCGGTCATCACCAGGCATTAAACAGTAGACAGGAACATAACAAATAATGATGTGTATGCCATGTCTGCCACTGTCTGGTTACTGTGGATGAGGATCATCAGCCATGGCCTCTAGGCCTTTGTGGTATCACTTGCAACACACAACACCAAACACAATTATGAGTGGTCTGTTATCTGTTAATGGCACTGAACCTTCATGATCTCTACTGTTGGCAATGTGTGTCTTCATAGACTCTAGGGTTGGCAATGTGTGTATTTACCAACAAGATGACACTGTGGAAAGTCCCCCCACACAAAACTATAATATAGGTCACACATATGCCAAATGTGGGAATCATGGGAGCTGCCTGTATTGCATGCAGACATGTAGTATATAACACTCAGTGAAATGCACACCGACTGGCAGTTGATGGAGTGGAAGCCCTTCTAGCTGATATACCAGACACCATGCTGAGCAGTTGGGGCCATGATGGCAATATGGTTGCAATAAATGAACCATAGAATTTCAGCAAAATGGGATATGTCATAGAATGCCTGAAAATGGTGTTGTTCTCCTCTAGTGTCTGTGGAAACCATATGTGTGGTCCTCCGCATTAAACAGCATCATATCTAGGAAATGGAGTAGGAGTCACATGTGTGAGGCATGTGAACTGCTAGTGTGTCCCCAGCTGAATGCTAAAAGCTCCCTATGCTTCATATTAGGACAGAAATTCCATGCATGCCCCTGTCCCGTGAGCGCCCATACAATATTTATTTTCCTTTGTGGAGTTGATAGTATATCAGACTCTGGCAGACTTTCCTGTAGTGCAGAGACAAATGGCATAGCAGATCATGGACACTGACTTCTAAAGAAGCCAATAACTCATGCAACCAGCTAATGAAGGCACTGCTCCTGGCCTGTTACTATGGGTGATAAGCCTATTCACCTAGAAATGAAGCTGTACAATAAACTGATTACCAAACTCACTGCAAAAATGTTATATGTTTCTGCATCACACTGCCATGTTTGGTTTAATCATCTGCATGTATAGTGGTCCTCATTAGCACGGTGATTCTCATTTATATCTCATGTAGACATTTTCATGAGAAGTATAAAGCACCGTTTGTCCCACTACCATGATTGTACTACATGTCTCTGAATCATTCCCTCCTTGCTTATTGCCACTCACTATGTTATTTCACCTAAATCAGTGTGCTATTTATTTCTAAATACTTCTTTTATTATCACTTTTAAGATTTTCCATATATTCCTTGTATTTTTTTTTAATTGACATTCCCAAATCCATTTTCTTTAATGTCTTCCGGCATCTTTGTATTTTGTATAATTTTTTTGCTCATAAATAATGATTTGTTTTTGTCCTGATCATACCTCCCACCTGTCCTGATTTTTGCCTCATATGTTTGGTCTGCTTGTCATAAAATGTGTAGTTTTCCGGAAAAAAAAAATGAGAACTGAAGTCAGTAAATAATGACATACATTTGAGTTGCACAGTTCAGACTTCACTGTCTTTAGAAAATGCATGTTAACACAAATCCTGTTATTCTAGCAACTTTCTAACTTTATAAGACCAATATTCAAAGTCTGTCCCTATTTATGGGCTTTTACCCCCCCCCCCACTATTATTTTAAGCTTTGTCCTGATTTATTGCATTAAGAGGTTGAAAGGTATGGTCCAGAATTTTTTGGGTCTTAACTAAGTGACTTACCAGCTAATAATAGGCAGCATTAGAAAAGGCAAAATTATACTTTTAGACTGTGATGTCTAACAGTGGAGAAATTAATCTTTAACACTTATTATTCATAATTCCAAATTTCTGTTCATATTTTCATAACCTACATGTTATTGAGGTATATAGTGTGAAACAGCAATGTGAGAGACAGAACAATTCACTGTCGGTGCCAATTTATATCACACTATACTGGAAATATTGCTTGCTGTTTACTAATAATTATAAAAATAAGCAATATTTCCATATGTACTTAATACTTCAAAAACTGAGTAACTTTACAAATTGTTGCATGACATTAAGTGAATCCTTAGATGTTGTTGAAGAAAACTGATATTTGCACTGTAAGCTGCACATCTTGAGAGATATCCAGTGTTTTTTGTTTTGCAAGTTATACAATTAAGCATTTGTTTTCATATTTCTGTAAATATCTTAATAAACATGCACTTACACAGGAATTTTTTTGTCATGCGAAAACTTATGTCTGTTCTAGTAATAAATGTCTAGATTGTACAGTTTCCAAGATATGACAATGTGTTTGTGAAAGTTTACGAAAAATGAAATTGGGGTTCATGTGCATTGTAATATATTGCAGTATTTATGGAAAAAACTATCCCCGGAATTCACAAATGCATATTTTCCATGCAGGAACAGTGTAACTGCTCCTGCATTGAAAATGACCGCTACGCTATCCAGGTACATGCCGTTTTGATGTGCATGAGTGCTCTAACACTGTTCCTGCATGGAAACCCATGCAGGATGCTAATTACCACATTTGCTGATGAAAACCATGCAAATGAGGTGAATTAGCGATTCATCAACCTGCCAGGTCTCCGTGCAGGAACTGTGTTAGTTGCAGAAATGTATTCGGTTACTATCCAAATACATTTCTGCAAAAAACACAACAGAGGCATGTCAGCTCTCAATAAAGCATGTATTAGAGTGGTTATGCATGCCAATGGCCAAATATATGGCAAGTGGCATGCAAAACCACTCCCCATGAATAAAAAATAAATTTTTATTTTTGTTGGCTGATCTCAGCAATTGAATGGCACGCAAATGGGAGGGGGCAGAAAATAAAAAAGGAGGGGACATAAGTATTACGGAAAACTTTCTGCCATTATAGTCAATGGCATGCAGAAAGTAAATAATGGCAGGGAACAGTGGTTGCTAAAGGGAAAGGCTCGTGTGTAGTGCAGTAACTACAGATTAAGGCAGTGGGGTATGTTAATGAGGGGACTTATACTGAATCACAAATTTCTTCTAAGTGTCACACTGCACCTAATGTGTAGGTGGTCTAAGCACCGTGTAGACAGGAGGAGCAACTAACATGAAAAGGGTGTGTGTCATGCTTGCTGTAAGCACATTGGAGCTCTGTTGGCTGACTTTGTGCTTAGCTAAGCACAGGTAAGCAAGGGTGTGTGTCTGAGGCTGTATAGTCTTATTCCATGAACTGAGGAGCGTGTTCGCGGCCAGGGGAGGGCCATTTCTTGCTGTTTACACTAGCTAAACAAGTCTGGGCAGTGAGCCGAGGGTTAAACAGGAAGAACATAGGAAAAGTAAAAGGAAATAGAAGAACAAGGGAAATGCAGTACAAAAAGCAATATGGGATACTGCAACATACAATGGGCCATTGAGAGCACTCATTAATACAGCTGGCAGGTGGCTGCATAGCTGAAAATGGGAGGAGATGTAAAAAATAAAATTAAAGGGCAACAGCACAATAAAGGAGAAATGAAGTAGAAATCACTAATATGGGACTCTTGCAACTTACAATGGGCAGGCAAAGCACATCATAATACAGCTGACAGGTGTCTTCACTGCTGAAAGTGGGAGGAGATGTAAGTAAAAAATAATTAAAAAAAGGCAACAGCAGAATAAAGGCAAACATGTACAAATTACCACTAATGCCTCTAACACTCACAGTGGCCAATTTAAAGCCATGAGTAATATAGCTGGCAGCTGGAATGTATCATATACCCAATCACACAGGCAGCAGTTGCAGCACACCACTATTAAGTATGCAAACACTCCTCAATCTGGTTTTTGCCACAAACTCTGCACCTTTGGAGTAAACCTGGGAATTTTAACTGGCAAAATGCTAGGGGCTGCCATCGCTTTGACGGTGGTGAGGAGGATAATGCTGACAACCATCCCAGACTCAGGAGGAGGAGAAGAGTGTTCAGAACCAAGGTAACCAACCAGGGGCTACATGACCTGAAGATAGTAGAGTGCTACAGGGTGGACAGGAGCATACTTTAGCAAATTATGGAGCTGTGCCGGCCTCACTTCACATCTAGAATGAACAGAGGGAACCCATCCCAGTGGATACTAAGGTATGTGTAGCCTTAAGAATACTAGCTGCAGGTACTTTCCAAAGACCTACTGGGGATATAATGGGGGTGTCACAGGCATCTGCATCCAGACTACTCCACCAGTTCCCGGATGCCATGCTACCAAATGCCCATGACAACATATACTTCCCCAACACCCGTGAGGAATTGACCAGCAATATGCATCTCTTTCACCATGTAGCTGAATACCCGGAGGTACTGGGTGCCATAGACTGCACGCACATCCACATCAAAGCACCACCCAGTGAACAGGGTAGTGTCTACATAAACCACAAGGGCTTCCCCTCCATCAACTGCCAGGTCATGTGCAATGCCCAGGGCATTATCATGAATGTGTGTGCTGACAGCCATGGAAGCTATCACGACTCCCACATCTGGCGTTCCTCACAGCTATATCAGGGATTTGCCAGTGGCGACATCCCGTATGACCATCTGGTGGGGGAAGCTGGCTATGCACTGAAGCCATGGATGATAACACCCATCAGAAATGCACACATACCCATGCAAGAATGTCATAATGAGGCACACACAAACCAGGATCTTTATAGAGCATGTGTTTGGGATGCTCAAGTCACGGTTCCACTGCCTGGACATATCTGGTGAAGCTTTGCAGTACTCTGAAGTCACATGTGGACACATGTACATAGCATGTGCCATGCTACACAATATGATCCTGTGGAAACAGCTGCAGCAGGAACAGGATGGGGAAGAATCAGACAGCCTCCCACCATTGCCAAGGTCCTCACAGGCACAGAGGGATTCGGACAAGGAACCCCCTGAGCCATCCCTTGTAGGCAGATGGAAGTGTGCCCAGTATGGCCTAGCCTTGGCCAAGAGGCAACGCATAGCACACACACTGATACTGTAGGCACCCAGGGACAGACTCCTCTCTCTCCTTGCACACACAGTAATAAGGGATGACACACACATCACACTACCTGTAACTTACCAGTGTACTGTATGCATCCAACATAGGCAGCCCTCAAGCTCCATAAACACAACTGCCACAGGCACAAGGTAAGTCAGTTGCCTTAACAGTAAATTAATGTATCAGTATATTCTGCTAGCATATGTATGGTATTGTTGCATGCATGCAAGGGAATGGGGTGGACTACAGGGATAGCAGCAGACAACTGAAAGCTATGTGGGACACCATGAAATGTCTGCCCATTACTGGCCTCCCAAGACTATGCAGTAGTACCCAAGATGGCAAACCCTACTGCAGTATATGTGTGGGGCCAACTAACTGGGGGTTCATAGCTCACAGTCATGTGGATGTCAGTGTGGGGTCCTATACCCACCCTTCAGACCCACACAGCATGTCAGCTATAGAAAACCAGAGAGAAATGTCTGGAAAAGCTCCACAAATGGCAGAAATGTTGAATCAGCCCCCTACAGACCCACACAGTCATAGTACAGCAGGTCTCACAGTTGCAGTAAAGCTCTGAAGGGTAACAAGTCTGACATGCAAATGTATGCCATTACAATCTCACCTGTGCTCTTTATTGATATGCCTGTATTCCCCAAGACAGAGCACAACAATATGGTAAATGGAAAAAAAATGAAAGCAAATATCAGCACAGTAGTCTCTGCAAATGTCTACAGTTGACAGGTGTGCCTGACATGTATGTTTGCAAGGAAATAGCAGCATAACACAGATTGATAGGGCTGTCCCGATACACATGAAAACATGTTGCATGTGCTCAATATGCAGGGGTCAATGAGCTATGTCCATGTGTGGTCAATACTGTTAGGATCTGGCCAGCATATTCTACTGGCTGCCATCTTGTACTGCCCTAGGTATAGGCTGTCTGTCACAGGGCCATGTGCAGATAACTGCAGTGCCAACGATTATGCATGTCAGTGACACATATTGCTCTGCCACTAACATAACTGAAAGTCACAGTAATATGTGGAATATAGAAAACCAATAAAACCACGGACTGGCTGAAAAAACGTTTTACTTCAAAAAATAAAATGCAAACGAAAGATACAAAAATAAACACTCAAAATCAAGTAAGCGCCTATTTTTGTATCTTTCGTTTGCATTTTATTTTTTGAAGTAAAACGTTTTTTCAGCCAGTCTGTGGTTTTATTGGTTTTCTGTTTTTTTTTTTAGTTTTGTTTGGGCTCTTATTGTCTTAATATGTGGAATATACTACACATATAACCGACTTCTTGAGGGCTGTGTAGCGGGAGGTGCTAGGGCTTTTGTGAATAATCATGCTTCTTGGTACTGTTGCCAGTGGTCATTGTCAATATGGCTTTTTTCCTTGTTTTATGTCTGTTTTTGTATATAATGGACATGCTTGCACAGTACAATGCAGACTGTACACACACCCATAACACCAAACCTCTGACAGCAACATGTCTGAACAAGGGCAGAAGTAAATGTGGAACAAAGGCACAATGATAGGCATGTGCGGTAAATATTGTCCTGACATACTGAGACAGTTGGTAGGGTGAGGGGTTTGCAGTAGTGAGAATTGACTAAAGATTATGTAGGCTGACACAGTAATGTCTGTCAATATTTGATAACATCACTCTTCAATTATACTGAAATAACTTGCCATAAAAACACATGTTTATGCAGACTGGAAAAAACATCTAGCAAACCACCTGGACAATCTGCCAAAAAAGGTACAGCAGACAGGTATGGCCACACCAGGATATCACACCTCAGGTTACCCAGATACCACAGAAGCAGAAGATCCCCAGCCAGTATATCAACAAGTTGCTGGGCTATCACTCAACTGGCTGTAGCCACACCTCCCAACTGGTCTTGTTGGGCAAGAATGTACATAGCTACCATTATAATATTAGTCTACACCTCATATGACTAGAATTCCTCTGGTAAAGCACTGTGATGATTTGAGGATGTCTGACACTAGGTAATGACACAATACATTGCACTGTCAGAATACAGATATGTCAGAAAATGTCTGCAAAAACAAACCATTACTCCGAGGAAAGTCCTCTGTACTTCTGAGAGGTATGTCTTTAACACACAAATGCCTGGACCAAAGTACACATATCTCTGGAATGGAGTCCCACTCTAACTATACAAGTTCACACTGGGCATGCTCCTACACTTAGAGAAGCACAGGATATGTTGGAACCTACACTGGTCTATATGACTATATTGTGTAGATATAGCTTGTGCATACAAACAGCTAAGTATACCTTAATTGTCCCTACACAAACACATCAGACAGGATTACCCCCAGCTAGCTGTAGGTGGCCCATATGTGATATATACGCATCTGTTGTATGTGATGCACATGCAGACATATATGGCCAACAGATAACTATATATGTCAAGCATGCACACACATAGATGTGGGAAAGTGAGAGACAGACAGTGATAGACAGAGAGAGACAGGGGGACAGACACAGCAGCATGGGTCAAAGACATCGGTACCCTGAATGGTATACAGTGATGTCCTGTTGTGGACAGTGGCATACTTGTTTTAAACAGTGGCACATGCAATCATAAAAGGTGAGCCCCACTGTGTAATAGTACTGAGGTTGGGGGGGGTTAATATCACATTACCTGGCGTGTGTGTGTGTGTGTGTGTGTGTGTGTGTGTGTGTGTGTGTGTGTGTGTGTGTGTGTGTGTGTGTGTGTGTGTGTGTGTGTGTGTGTCTCTGTAGGTCTAGGTATTAGCAGACTGTTCAGACTCAGTACACTTCACATTGCCCAACTGCACAAGATCTGCTGCTGTCATTCACCATAGAAGTACCATTGGACATCTGCTACTCATATAAGCTCTGTAGCGATAATTGCGTAACACTATAGTACAAATAACTAGATAGGTAGAAGTTCTAAACCCAATGCTGGCAACCGTGTGTGTGTGTGACAGCTGTGTGTGCAACACTGAGGGAGCTGCGTGTTCATTTGTAGGTGAAACAGTTTTATGTCATTCCCACCCACAACACTTCCCACTGCCCCACTTTATCAGTCCAGATGATGTCATTCCATTTATCAGCAACTTTGGCTAGCTGTCAGCCCAATAAGCTCAGTAGTGCATGCAATAAATGCCTAACACTATAGTAGAAATAACTGCTTAGGCAGGGGTTCTACTCTCATATCTGGCAAATGTGTGTAAGTGTGTGTTTGCAGGAAGAAGTATGTTGATATTTTCCCACCCACTGCCCTCCTTTATCAGTCTGGCTGATGTAATTTCCCATATCAGCACCTTTGGCCAGCTGTCAGCTCAGTAAGCTCTATAGCACATGCGATAACTCTGTAACACTATGGTACAAATAACTAGTTAGGTAGGGATTCTACTCTCACATCTGGCAAATGTGTGTGTAAGTGTGTCTGTTTGTAGGACAAAGTATTTTGATAAGTTTAACACTCACTGCCTTACGTTATCAGTCCTGCTGTTGTCATTCCCCATATAAGTACCTTTGGCCAGCTGTCAGCCTAGTAAGTTCTGTAGTGCATGCGATAACTGCCTAACACTATAGTGCAAATAACTACTTAGGCAGGGGTTATACTCTTGTATATGGTAAATGTGTGTGTGGGTGTGTAAGTGTGTGTGTTTGCAGGCAAAAATATTTTGACATATTTTCTACCCTCTGCCCTACTTTTTCAGTCCTGATGTCATCCCTCTTATAGGTTCATAAGTGTGTAGTAAGCTAATGGCCCAGGAGCCTTTACAAGCCTAGCCCATAGAAGGGCCCTGTCATTGTGCCACCTGATGTTACTTCCCAGTGCCTGTATCAAGTAGAGCCACTTCAGTGATCCTTGGGATGAATTGTCTATTACCTATCCACTCATCAAGATTTCTGTGAAACAGGGTCAGCTAGGTGTTCTGCATGACATATATGGGAAGTGTATTTCAGGACATGTGCAGTCTCTTGGTGAGGGACCTGTCCCACCAGCATGTTGTGTCGATTTTGGTAATGAGGTAGAAGTCTCTGTAATGTGTGGTGTGGAGGGATTGGGATGTCTTCATATGTAGCATTTCTAAAACAGCTGGGTCAGACATGGCTTTGTAAGTCAAGCATAGATAGCCTCTAAGTAGGTGATATGACATAGTGAATAGCTGGAGTCTTCTGAGTCTGTCTGTGTAGGGCATGTGTTTACTGCCTTTATGAGGTACTTCTGTGGCCTCCCCAACTGTTGCAGGTGTCTAGTGAGGTACATGCCAAATGGGCCATAATACTTGATGATTTGTCTAATGAGGGAAGAGTAGACAGAGATGATTACCTCTGTCTTCCTGGATGCAAAACCCTTGGTAATGCGATGTGCCACATAGAAGGAATTCCTGACCACAGTGGCAATGTGGTAGTTGAAGGAGAAGTTGCTGTCAACCTGGGTCCCCACATCTCTTATAATGCCTACAGTGTTCATTGGGCTCCCATCAGTGTGGTACTTACTGGGAACAGAGTGTTTTACCAAAGGGGATGATGATGATGATGCATTTTGTGGTGTTAAGCTTCTGGCCATGGTTTCCACACCACTCATTGGTCTCAATGAGGCTTTTCTGTAAGATGTCTGCATCACTTGTGGAGTTAATGATGACTCCCAGCTTGCAGTCTTCTGTGAACTTGGTCAGCCAGAGTTCATCTGTGTTGGGCTGGACTCCTGAGAAGCAGATGCTGGACAGGAGACTATCCAGTATTGATCCCTGTGGGACTCCACTCTTGACTGCTTGCCAGTCTGACTTGGAGTTTGCCACTGTCACAGTGTGTGTTCTGTGAACTAGTTTGCAACCTACTTACTGATATACGGGTTGATGCCTAGCTTGGTGGGTTCATCACTAATTCCTGACTGAGGAATGGTATCAAAAGCCTTGGCCATATTGAGGTAGGCTGTATGCAGTGCCTTACTGTCATACACAGACCTGGTGACTCATTCAAAGAAGTCAACCAAGTTGAGCAGGCATGATCTGCCATTCACAAAGCCAAACTGTGTGGGGTCCAGATTTTGGAGATTACCTATATCTTTGTCAATCAGGTCCCTGATGATGCAGTCCATACCTGTACATAATAGACTCATCAGGCTAATGGACCAATGATCCCCAGGGTCTGTAGTTGCTACCCCTTTATGGAGAGGGATGACTGTAGCATTGCGCCATTTTGGAGGGACAAAGCCTGAGGTGAGGCTGTGACTGAACAGGGCACACAGATGTGGTGCCAGGTCTCTTTGTATGTCATGTAGAATATAGCCACTGATCTGTTTGGGCCCCATGGAAGCTGTATTCTTTCCTGTGAACAATGCAGTTCTAACCTGGGCTGCAGTAATGCTGGGTGCCTGGCATTCATCTGCCATTGTGATTTTTCCCTTGGGGGAGTGAGGGATAAAGCTAGCACTAAATGCATTGGCAAGACTGTTGCCAATATCTGTTGGGTCAGGATAGAGTTAGCATTGTGCAGTAACTCACAGCACTTGTGGGTATTGCTGTGGAGGTTGTTGGTATAACTATCAAAGGCTTTTGTGATCGTTGTGAGTTTCTTCTGCAATTCTGCCTTCATAGCTGGCTGTAGATGATTCCATGAGAGATCTCACATTGTTTTGAGGCTAATAAGGGGGTTTACCAGTCTTGGGACACCACCGTTTTCTGCAACAATGTCTTCCTTCTGTTGAACACTTTAGTAATGGCAGGGGACCATCACATTGGCTTCCAGTGTTTGGAAGACAGCATCTTGGTTCTGTTGGCTATGGCTGGTACCATGCATTCATGTACATGTTTGTACGGTGCATTTGTGTATGAGGTGACAGTCATGCAGCTATTTTCCGTTGGTATGGGTGCAGTGAAGTCATCCACCCTTGTTTTTATGACTCTGAAATCAGCTTTGGAGAGGTTTATCAAGGTGGTTACCTTTGTGGGGGATGTGGGTGAGATGTGGAGTGCCATGGAGATTACATAATGTTTGGATCTGACCAGGTAGGGACTGACTACTGTTGTTGGGCAATGGTCCCATATGTAAGTAATCAACACAGGTCAAGGTTGTTGCATCCTGTACTGGGGGTCAGTATGAGCCAGTCCCGGGTATTGGAACTGATGAATTTCAGGAAGCATTGGGCCAGTCTGTTGGTGCTTGACTACTTTTCACAGTTGACGGAGGTATAGTTAAAGTCTCCTACCATGTCAGTGTTGGGTTGGACCTTGATAGATGCCATGTTGTTGAGGAATGTGGACTGACAGTCTAGGGACATGAATGTGAACCCATAGCAGGCTATGACTTGGACTGCACTATTACCCAGAGTCAGTTGTACCTGACATATCTCACATGCATTATGCTGAGATACTAGTCTGGAGGTGCGCATATCTGTTATGAATATGGAGACACCCCCACCTGTGGAGCTGTGGTCTATGTTTTGGGGCTGACAGCTGTGGAATGCGCCATAGCCTGTCAGCGCAGGACTGCTGTCTGCTTCTGTAAACCAGGTCTCCCTTACAGCACAACTGTCAATGTTCTCCATTTTGAGGAGTGCTTTGAGTGACTGCACCTTGAGAGCTAGATGTCTACTGTTTAACAGCATGACCCTCAGATTGCATTCATGTCTAGCTGTTACAGTGGTAATGTGATTTGGAACACTGCCTAAAAAGGCACTATGGGGGTGGCAAGAGATGTAGCCAGTACCTGGAAACCCAGGGGTGACAGATGCAGGCCATCTCTGGCAAGGCATTGAGGTCTGTCAATCATGTTATCATAAGCAGAGAGATACTGGATCCCCCGAGAATGACAAACAACATGTAAGCCAATGCTGAAATCAATCATTTGTTCATAGTACTGCAGCATCATTCTGGGTGACAGTAGTATATTGCTCAGGGCTACTGTCATACCTGCCTGAACCACATAATCTGAGAGCTCAATCATGTCTCTTGTCATGTAGTCCAGGGAGGTGCATCTCAGGACATTCACACCCACATGGATGATGACAGAGTGATACTTGTAGTTGTTGTGGAGTGACGTGACTGGGTGTCATGTGTTGGATGCTGGCATGTGATAGACAGCTGGCTGTTACCTTCTCCGTATTCAGCCTAGTGAGTTGGACATCTGTGTGCCTCAGTATTGAGTCACCCATGATTACTGTACTGGGCAAGGTGGTTAGCCTTACAGGCTTAGGTTGAGGGGCACACTGTGTAGGTGACATATGTCTCCTTTGGCATGTGCTGTGTTGTGGTGGCCAAGTGGGTGTCTGTCTTGCTGGTCTGTGCTTTTTGGGTAAATGTCCATTGATTCCCTCTGTGAAGGTGGATGTGTGGTTTGTGAGTGCATGTCAGGGCTGTGATCGTGGGTGTTGTGCTGAGCTATGTGTTCCACATGCTGTGGTACAGGTGTTGACCTCATCTTCTTGACCAGCTAGTCCCGTCTTTGCTGGGGAGTGCATATTTCCAAATCTGGTGAAATATGGGTAACTCTCACAAGTCTGAGTGTTTGGAATTTAGAGGAGAGGTTTGTCTGTGTACATGAGGTAGTTGCAACAGTGCCTCAGACTGGCCAACTACAGCAGGTTAATGGGCAAAATCACAGAAAACCACTTCAATCGTGCCAGGAGGAGTGGTCATAACTACTAAGTACTGTGGCTAATTCTATAAGGAACGACTACTGATGATGGCTCCCATGTGTGCTACACTTATTGATACAATAACCTGTTGAAGTGCAAAGCTATTATACTATTTGAAGTGCAAGAAAGAAAGAACTAGCATGATCCAAGGGAAAAAAACTGAAAGCACTTTTTGCCACCTGTGATACTTTACCTCAGCTGTGCAGTTATCAGCACCTTTGGCCAGTTGTTAGTCCAGTATGCTCTGTAGCATGTGAGGGAACTGTGTAACACTGTAGTACAAATAACTAGATAGGCAGGAGTTCTAATCTCAATACTGGTAAGTAAGTGCATGTGTGTGAGAATTATATACTGTGTGGTTTATACCATTTTCAGTTGTGTACTACCCTCTATACTTCCCCAATGTACATTTGGACTGGGTGAGATTGTATAAGCTCTGTGGCATGTCTGATAACTGCATAACACTATAGTAGAAATAACTAGATAGGTAGGAGTTCTAATTTCTATGCTGGCAAGTAAGTGTGTGTATCTGTGTGAGAATCATATAGTGTGTGGGTTATACCATTTTGAGTTGTGTACCACCCTCTACACATCCTGTCACCCTAATTTACTAGTCCTGTTGATGTCATTCACCTTAGAAGTACCTTTGGATAAGGTGAAAGTGTTTTAGCTCCGTGACACGTCTGATAACTGTGTAACACTATAGTAGAAATAACTAGATGGGCAGGAGTTCTAATCTCAGTACTGGCAAGTGCATGTGTGAGAATCATATACTGTGTGGGTTATACCATTTGAGTTGTGTACCACTCTCTACACATCCCCACACTCTAATTTACTAGTCATGTTGATATCATTCACCTTAGAAGTACCTTTGGAATGAGTGAAATTGTATAAGCTCAGTGGCGCATCTGATAACTGCATAACACTATAGCAGACATAAACAGATAGGTAAGAGTTCTAATCTCAATACTGACATGTGTGTCTGTGTGTGTTTGTGTGAGAATAATATACTGTGTGGCTTATACCATTTTGATGTGTGTACCATACATGGCTGGTTACCACCTCCTGATGGCATTACTTTATATAGTGTGGTAATAACATCTGCCTCACATGCAGCATGTTAAACCATTGTACAGGCCATACCAGTCCTCTGTACAGATATGTCCGGAATATCCAGATATTTGCAACCTATAAGTGGTCTGTGTCCCTTAACAAAGCCCATGTATGTGATATTGTTGTCAAATTTGCCACAGTGAGTATACTGACACATATGGCAGCATCAGGTATCATACCTGACTGAAACATCATGCCAATACAATGTCTGCTACCCTAATGCTTATCCAAGCTTGTAGGAGCAATACATGATTCCAGATTCTATTTCAGGTGGGTTAACTTACCATCTATGAGGGCATTCACAACAGTACATGCTGTAACAGGTAGTGAGTAATGTCCTATGCATATCATCTATGTGGGGCATGTAATGTATGTGGTAGTACAGTACATCAAAGTGGATATGTACCTGTCAAAGGAAAAACTTCAAAGACCAATACTTGTAAGGTTCAGTTTAAGGCACTTTAATTCTTGCAGCAAGGAGACAAAAACATGCATGCAAAAATACAGAGTTTGTCTAACTAAAATCAGGAAGTGAAGCCATTCTTATACTATTCTTACAAGACATTGCCTACTGAAGCTGACGTAGTAAATCACAAGTTTACAATATTGTTTTTCACAGCAGATGTTGCTCATGATTTTCTGCTGACATGACATAACATTTCTAAATTCATGAGAAAACTTTTGAAAAATAACATGGCCTTGGAGACCAGCAGCTAGTTGCAATTATTTCTACAGTGCTGTGTTACATTTCAAGGTACTCTACTCATTCGAGCACAAAGCAATCACAGATTATAGTTCATATTCTTCAAGCGGTCTTTGTTCTACTTTATCTATCCTTCCTGCAGCTGTGTATGTTCTCATAATACAGACAGGGCTAATTGTCTAGGTTTAATAACATTATAGAAAGCAGTATTGTTCTATTCATTATTTTCCTAACTTAGCAGAAAAATCATCTGCTTCTCAGTTAATTTCCTAAGACATAAACAAGATTTTAGCTGTGCTGACAAAATACAAGGTCAGAAAGCATTTGCCATTAGTATGGATTTGTTCAGCATAAAGCAGAATAAATGTATTAACCCTTTTGGGCTTCTAAAAAGGCACTAATGCACACATATTAATACATATTTTTCTAACAGTACCTTTTATAATCAGTCTATTGCCAACTGTGTTTGTGTTGCTGTATGCACATCCCTTGTGTCAGTCCTGACTGTGTGTATGCAAAATATATATCATTTTGTTTCCATGTTCCACCCTGTGAATGCAAGGATACATAGCACAAACCTGTCATACACATTTCATGCATGCCCTCACCAACTGCATCAGGGCTGAGTGCATGGGAAAGAAATGGCAGGGCCAACAGGTGCTGCCAGGTGAATCTGTTGCAGTTAATGTAATGGCTAGGCTTGTGAGGGACCTGCTAACAGTACTGTAGTAACCTGTTCTGTATGCATGAGCCTGTGGTAGTACACAACACTGGGACGACATGTATGAAGGCTACCTGTCTGTGGCAGGGGTATGTATGGAAGGTCACACTGTTAGACAACAGTGTCACTCACACACTGTTGCATGCATACACACCTGATAGATGTACATATAAAGGTGTACCTTACCTGTGACACAGGTGGTGTATTCCCACTCTGCCATACTCCCTCTTGGTCATGTCTGCAGGGCCACAGCCTGCAGACACACAGACACCTGGAAGACAAACAGAATACAGCATGTCAGACAACAGACAGTCAGTGGTAGTAACACCAATAATGCATTCTGGCTAATAAGGTACACATGCCTGTATGTGTACCCACAACAAATGCAAGCAGACAGCACCTTATACAGTATTACATAGCTACACTGTACTACATTCACCCTGTGCATCAGACCCATATTAGCATGTCCCTGCATCGATGGTACAGACAACAGGGATATGGCACAGGTATAATATGCACAGAGTGTGGTGTGGGTTTGCCAGAGGCCTAGGCTGACATTTTGTGTGTGTGTGTGTGTGTGTGTGTGTGTGTGTGTGTGTGTGTGTGTGTGTGTGTGTGTGTGTCCAATAGATGGCCTGTGCAGAAGTGCTTTGTGTGTCTTGGGATGACCTGAGTGTGATACAGATGTGTATGTGTTTGCACACAGTCATGCCGGGTGGCTACCCTACACAGGGTTATGTTGGACAGCTGTGCACTGTACATAGCAGGGTGTCCAGTTCACTGTCTCCAGCCATGGACACAGAAATTGGTCCTGCCACAGGTCTCACTGGCACGACCAGGCTCAAGGCCAGATGCAGTGCTGCTTCTTGAGGGTGACTGTTGTCTGCTGGATCCATGTCTCTGACAGGACCAGCCAGGACCACATGCCCATGGCCTGCTCTGGTGTGATGTGGACAGCAGTGATGTAAACAGCACCCCCCTCTGGTAGTGCTGGTGTCACTGCCAGTACAGGAGTTTGAAGGGGCATGGTCCCATAGACTGTCAACTGATGTCGTTGCTGACCTACATCCATGTGGCCAATGCCCCTCACCCACCACATGCTCTATCACCGGCATAGCACGGTCAAGGATTGCCAGCATCTCACCCCACCATGTATTCACAACCTCAGTATTTTGATATGTGGCCTCAACTAGGTCATGTATGTCACCACGTAAAGCAGGAAGTGTTTCATCCACCACCCTGAGTATGTGTTAAGTGTTGCATTCACTACATGCCTGTGCATCTATTACAGCCTGAAACATGTGTCTGGTGACACCTGCTGTGGCAGTTAAGACAGCAGCTTGATGGGCAGCAGTCCTCCTTCAGCCTGTGTGGTACCTGCCTGCACTCTGGCTATGGCTATTGGTTGCAGTCACACTTGCCAAGACCCACTAATATTTATCAGCTACTCAAAGGTCCTTAAAAGGGTGTTCAATTATTACTGTGCAATATTATTATCCAATTGGTAGTATAGCCCAGGGCTAAAGCTATTGGAGTGGCTTTGTACAATTTTACCAAAGGCATGCAAGTACTCCAAACAGCTTAAGTTATCTCTACAAAAACACCCACAGCTGAAAGGGTTTAAAATATTTAATAACAAATAGTCAAAACACAAGACAATACTTTTTACTACACAGTGATAGTCAAGAGTTCAGAGACCACAGAAAAATACTTAAAATAATTCATTAGTACAGATGTGACATCAGAGAAAAAACATTTAGTCTAATCTTTCTAGTTTCTAGCTATTTCTAAGAGAAAACACAAGTCTAAGATAAACTTACATATAGAACAAAACAGTGCTGTGAGTTGGATGGTCAAGACAAAAATGCTTAATTCTCTCTGATTCTCTCTGTTTTTAAAACCACATTCCTGGTTTACATTACATCATTCTTCTCACTTCTCTGGGTTCTCAGGCTAACAGAAACTACATTTGCATTCTTCACCTCTGGGCAAAAACCAGAGCAGTAAAAAACATTTATGCATGCAAATTATGGCCATTAATTCTGGCCTTAAAACAATAGGCAGGATGCCTCACTCTAGTCTTACTGGCTCTGAGTTTTAACATCAAAGGGTCACAACATGCTTTACTTGGTCAATAGAGTGCACTGTTGTTACATTATTTTCCAGTTCCACATATAACACTATTTTTATAATTTAAGACAACAAGCCTGTGGTTTACATTAATATTTACAGATGACAGAATTATCTTCAGAATTCTATCTGGCTAGGCTGGCAGCCTTCACCCAGTCTCCACAGTGTGCATCAGCATGGCACATCTCGACTTACCAATATTTGTACACTCTCCCTGCAAAAGCCCTCCAACTCTATCAGATTGCAAGGGCATGTCTTCTGCACAGCTCTCTGCAGAGCACCCCATGGGTTTTCTATTGTATGTAGGTGTGGACTGTGGCTGGGCCATTCCAAACCATGTATTGTCTTGTGGTGAACACATCCATGTTTGGATATGGCTGTATGGTTTGGGTCATTGTTGTGTGTAAAGGTGTAATTCCTCCCCAGCTACAGCTACCTAGCAGACACAGGAAGATTTTGGGCCAAAAGTGGATTGGTATTTGGTACTGTTTGTAATCCCTTCCACCTTGGCTAAAGGTGCACTTCTAGTTTATGAATAGCTACCCCAAAGCAGAATACTGCCATCACCATGTTTCACCATGCGGATGGTTTTCTTTTGGTGATGCACAGTGATGTTAATGTGCCAAACAAACCTGTTAGTATTGTGGCCAAAATGTGCAACCTTGGTCTCATTCTGCCATAACACATTTACCCACATGCATTTGGGAGGCCTGATGTATTGTTCTTGAGATATTTGCCAGACCTGGATGTGACATGGTTGCAATCTTCTAACCCTACCCCCATAGGCCAGACTTGTGGAGAATACAGGAGATTGTTGTCATGTGTAGTACACAAGCAGTACTTGCCAAAGTTCCTGCAAATCCTTTACTGTTGCTGTAGGTGTCCTGGCAGCTACCCTACCAGTGTGGGTCTTGTCTTTCCATACATTTGGAGTGATGTCCATTTCGTAGCAGTGTCACTGTTGGCCCATATTTTCACCACTGTTTGATGACTGTCTTCACTGTATTCCATGGTATATGCAGTGTTGGGGAAATGTGTGTGTACCCTTTCTGGGCTGATACTTCTCACAGATGTGATCCTCTTGCTGCTTTGTAAGCTCTATGCAAACTATGGCTGTTGCAGGCAACTGAGTAAATGTTATGCTAATCCTGGTAGGACAGCTGACTGTTATATGCTGTTAATAAAAGAGTCTCTGTCAGTGATGGCAAATGTGTACCCAAGAAGATGTAATGATGTCATCATATGCAAAGCTAATTCACTAGAGTAGTATCTTCAGCCTGGCCACACGTATCCATCCAGCTTCTTGTAAAATTTTCATGTGTCATAATTGTTCCCCTAACATATTTGTATGTTTAACAATGGAACTGACAGATTAATTGTGTTTTTCTGCTCTCATTTTTGTATTTTACAAATACCTGCCATTGAAACAGGTGCGTGTACAACTTTTATATGCATTGCATAGCACTAAGTTATAAAATATGTCCCTAGTTTTGGCCCTTTGTACCCCCATGTTGTCAATCTTTGTCCACATTTCATGCAATGACAGGTTGTGAGGTATGCTACAGATATGTGACATCTCCTGCAAGTAGACCCCTGTGATGACCACTGTGATGCACTGCAGTTAACCCCAACACAAGTGAGCATGCAGATATTGCAGAATACCTGAGAGTAACAGATGTGTGCATGGTCACATGCATGACCTCAACATTACTGGGGTACTGGTGAGGCACAACAGGAAAATCGCATACTTACCGACTTCAGACTGCTATCCCACCAGAGGTACCTATGTAGTTGTGGGGGAGAGGTATTGTCAACAGACTTACATTTGGCAGTGTTACAAGATGAATGCTACTTTTCTGCACATGTACATCACAAGCTGTGACAGTACACAATTTGCTATCCTTCACCATAGATGTGCACGTGTGCATTATTAAACCCCAGCCACAAATACAGTTTTACCTGAAATATGCATCTAGATGCTCAATAGCAGACAGTATTAGTTTAACAGTATTAAAATTATGTGCACTGTGGCCTTACCTGGACACTCCTCACCTGTTCCCTGGGTGCCACCCACCTCCACCACTGGTGTTACATGTGATCCTTATTGTGTGGGGGCTACCCCAATGTTGGCAAGAATTTCCTCCATTGGTGTAAGTAGGGCCTGTGTAGGTGGGCCCCCACTTGTCATGGAACGGTCACTGGCCACAGCAGCAGCCCTCTGCCGGGCAAGACATAGCAGATCAGTTGCACAATGCCTGACCTGCTCATATGTGCTGCCATGGTAGACCAAGGTGTTGACTCTGTGTAGAACTTCATCCCACAGGGTAGTCCGCTCCCACATATTTTGGTGGCTCCAGCCAAACAGCACTGCATAGTGTTGCAGGATGGCTTCTGTTATTGCTGCATTCTCCTGAGCAGTGTAAGACGGTTATCTTTGCAAGGCACCTGGAAGACATAAATGGGAAAACACATCACAGGACCTCAGACATTGGCCAGAGCCATTTACAAAGCCAGCACATCAGCATTGCCTATCATCAGCCACCACGTACCACCACATCATACCCCTGTTCTACCACCACAATATGAACCTGCATTGCACTCCTGGTCCTGATGTGTCATGTTCCCCCCAATGAGGGCCAGTACATTGCATAAACCACCATTCATCATTCATGTTTGTGTAGAGGGATGACAGTGGGCATCTTCCTTGCAGAAGGGATGTCAACGGTGCTCAGGCTTTGCTTGCATACATTGTGTAATGGAGCTGGAAGCATATGCCTGAGTTCATGTAGGATGCAGACAGGAATGTTCTCAGGTCCCATGGATACCTACTTTTGTTGACTTTGATTAGGCAGTATGCACCTGCTCCCATATGATAAGGGGAGGGGTGCAGGTGTTGTGCATATCCACCTACACTGATAATGCGCCAGGGGATGATATTTGCCCTAAACCTGTCTGCAGCAGGTTGCCTATAGCTACGGTGTGTGTGTGTATGTGGTGTGATTATACCATTACCATTACAGGGTAGGTTATGTTGTCACCTCTGAGATTGCAGACATATGTGAAGACAGCCTTGTGATTGCCCTTGGTGGATGTATCCAATTTGTACTCATAGTAAGCCTTACAGTAATCCACCTAGGACCTCATATGGTCATCCAGACAAAGGTTGAGTCACTGCCAAGTTGGTGCCTGCACCTACTCTGACCTGTACAGCTGACATAGCAACTAATCATGTGTTTTGTGTATTGCTGCTGTCCAGCAAAGGGGATTATTCTACATTGGTGGAGACATGTTTTACAGGTAAGGTATTGCTGAGTCAATACAGCTATGTTGATGGTCATATGGCTTTGTGTAGAAGGCATGGACAAAAGCTCATAACATGGTTGGACACCTCTAACATGTCAACATGATACTCATGCTTATTCTGCTACCCATGCCTGTGTCAGGGCAATGCAACAACCAGTAACTGTAGAAATCAAACTCTGCTGGATGCACAGTAACTAACATTACACATGTACAACATGTGCAGCTTATTTAACTGACATGTTGCATCCCTTGTCTGTTGTTATGAGGCAGACAGACACACCTACTCATTCTGACATGTGCACAAGTAATATCTGATATAAATGTCTGTTCTATGTCAGTATGGCACACTGTATTCACACCCTTGATGTCCACTCATCCATCTCCACCCATTACAGCAGGACATCTGTAGGTTGCCACACATACATGGGGGGCAAGGGGACATAATTAATGACACTGTCTTCATATTGGTGTAACACACCTGAGTCATTCAATAGCACAGTAGCCTTTGCATTGACAGACATACCCTGGAGGATGTCCAACACTCATATGGCAGGAAGGGAGGAGAAAGGCTAGGAGTGTGGTAGTGAGGGTAGGAACCTTTAATGTTGGCAGTATGACTGATATAGGTACAGAGCTAGCTGATATGATGGTCAGAAGGAAGGTTGATATACTGTGTGTGCAAGAGACCAGACTGAAGAAGATTACAGCTAGGTGTAGCAGAGGCAGGTAACTTGTGCTATCATGGTGTGGATGGGAGGAGAAAGGGGGTAGGGGTTATCCTGAAGTAACAGTATGCCAAGAGTGTTTTTGGAGGATGACATGACTGCCTGATAGCATCATGTTTATGAAGCTGGAAATTGATTGTGTAATGATGAATGTTGTTAGTAAATATGCTACCCAAGTTGGTTGCGTGATGCATGAGTAAGAGGAATGTGAAGTCAGTTGGATGACATGGTGATGACTGCACCCATGGGTAAGAGAGTGGTGATTGCAGAAGATTTTAATGGGCATATTGAAGGGAATAGAGGGGGTGAGGAAGTGATGGGTATGTATGGTGTTAAGCAAAGGAATGTAGATGGTGGGATGGTAGTGGATTTTGCAAAAAGGATGGACATGGCTGTGGTGAATACATACTATAACAAGAGGGAGGAGCAAAGTTTGACATACAAGAGTGGAGGGAGATGCACCCAGGTGGAATATATCCAATGTAGGAGGGCCATTCTGAAGGAGATTAGAGACTGTAAAGTGGTGACAGGGGACAGTGTAGTTAGGCAGCAGAGACTGAAAGGACTTGTACCGATTTGCTAGACAGAGGGACTGAGCCAGGAAAGATGTGCAGCAGATAAGGGTGATAAAGGATAATGAGGAAAATGTAGTCATAAGTGAGGAGAGTGTGTTGAGCAGATGGACAGAGTACTTTGAGGGGTTGATGAATGGAGAGAATGAGAGAGATGGTTGGATGATGTGAGTATGGTGAATCAGGAAGTGCAATGACTTACCAAGAAGGAGGTAAAGATCGCTATGAAGAGGATGAATACTGGAAAGCCTCTTGGTCCACATGACATACCTGTGGTAGCATGGAGATGTTTAGGGGAAATGGCAGTAGTGTTTTTCACCAGATTGTTTAATGATATCTTGGAAAGTGAGAGGTTGCATGTGAAGTGGAGAGAAAGTGTTTGAATACCATTTTAGGAATAAGGTTAATGTGCGGAGCTATAGTAACTACAGAGGGATAGCATTAATCAGTCATAGCATGAAGTCATAGGAAAGAGTAATGGAAGCTAGGTTAAGCAGGGCAGTGATGAGTAGTGGTCAGCAGTATGCTGTCATGCCAGGTAAGAGCACTACAGATGTAATGTTTGCTCTGAGAGTATTGATGGAGTAGTATAGAGAAGGTCAGGAATTGCTTTGTGTCTTTCTGGACATAGAGAAAGCATATGACAGGGTGCTAGAGAGGAGTTGTGGTATTGTATGAGGAAGTCATGAGTGGCAGAAATATATGTAAGACTGGTACAGGATATGTACAAGGGTGGTGTGACAGCTGTGAGGTCTGCGGCAGGAGTGATGAATGCATTTAAGGTGGAGGTGGGATGACATCAGGGATCAGCTGTGAGCCCTTTCTTATTTGCAATGGCGATGGACAGGTTGACAGACAAGATCATACAGGAGTCCCCATTGACTATAATGTTTGCAGTTGACATTGTGATCTGTACTGAAAGTATGGTACAGATGTAGGAGACCCTGTAGAGGTGGATATATGCTCTAGAGAGGAGAGGAATGAAGGTCAGCAGGACTATGACAGAATATCTGTGTGTGAATGAGAGGGTGGGTAGTGGAATGTTGAGGATGCAGGGCATAGAGTTGGCAAAGGTGGATGACTATAAATGATTGGGATCAACATTTCAGAGTAATGATGACTATGGAGGACAGGTGAAGATGAGAGTACAGACAAGATGTAGAGGATGGAGAAGAGTGTCAGTACTGATTTGTGACAGACGAGTACCAATAAAAGTGAAAGAGAAGGTCTACAACAGGGTAGTGAAACCACCTATGTTATATGGTTTGGATTCAGTGGAGGAGGAGCACTTATGAAACATGTCTTTCTGAAGAAGTCTTGATAATAAATAAGACGAAAGCGCTAAAGTTCTACAAGAGTTGTTGGTGTGATTTACTATTTTTTTGAATGCTTTTATTGTCACGAAGTTCATTTCTTAGTTAAAATTTCTTCTCTTCGTTCAATGTTTTTGAGTGCGGTTAATTTTAGTTGTAATATATATATATATATATATATATATATATATATATATATATATATATATATATATATATAGGTTTACTATCACATAGTCGATCGCACTTTGTGCAATTGACATATGTGCAAAACCTAATTTGCATATCTGAAAATGCGAACACCACAATGTCGAACCCTGTAATAGTGAACATTCGCTATTACAAGGTTTGACATTGTGGTACAGATCGCACTAAAGTGGGGATCGGGTAATGTACCCTTTCCTTCACTGTAGTGTGATCTCGGAGTTTGTGTATATAAGTAGGGGGTTTGTGGAGGGTGCAGCCCACCTGCAAAAAGTGTTTTAATGCTGAGCAGATGTGAGCATTTCACTAAAGTCGACATGTTCGACATTCGACTTTACTGAAATGCTCAGTTTGGAATTTACTGTGTTCGGTGTTCTGATTTTCGAACATGTGGTTCGGACATCTGAACATTCATCGCCGTGAATTTGACTATATGATAGTAAACCTATATATATATATATATATATGTGTCTGTGTGTGTGTGTGTGTGTGTGTGTGTGTGTGTGTGTGTGTGTGTGTGTGTAGATATATATATATATATATATATATATATATATATATATATATATATATATATATATGTATATATATATATATATATATATATATATATATATATATATATATATATATATATATATATATATATATATATATATATATATATATATATATATATATATATATATATATATATATATATATATATATATATATATATATATATATATATATATATATATATATATATATATATATATATATATATAAATCATTTGTTTTTCTATATCTGTATAGTTTCTCTTTATATATATCTATCTCTATCTCTCTCTATGTGTATATATATATATATATATATATATATATATATATATATACATATATATATATATATATATATATATATATATATATATATATTTATATACATATCTGTATATGTATATAACTGTTTATATTATGTATATATTTGTCCATATATATGCATCTCCATAGATATATACATGTGTATACATATAAATACAAAACCTGACTGATTCTACAGAATCTTTTCCCTACTGTTGAATGAGCATTTGTTTGAAAAAGCATCAGCAAACCCTACAGCTTAAATGGTGTTGTGGTACATTGCTCTGACTGTGGTTTACAGGGCCCTGGGTTCAAGACCTAACGGGCCTGGTGATTTTGTTGCTCTTACACCTGCACTGATTGTTTAAAAGAAAGGAGAAAGGGGTGATAGGAAAGTGGTGGAAAAGAGGTATGCAGAGGGTGAAGCAATATGACAGATAGCTAAGTATGTGCAGGATGGGTGTACAGAAGTTTCATATCTGTCCATTTCTTATGCAGCAACAGCTGTGCATTTGTACAGAATTTGAAGGTGAATTTGGGTAATCAAGCCCCAGAGGGAGGGATGAGGACAACGGAAATGTGTTGTTAAACCTGCTGAGCATTGCTAACCATTGCTCACCATTCATTCTCATAATATACCACACTAATGACTTCATTGAAGACTGCTGTCATGACATGATGGCATGCATTTCAGTTTCAAATTTGTATCCTTCTGAACATTAATGCTAATGCATAACCTGCTTTCTATCAACTTTCTGTCTATCCTCTGTGCAAATGGTATGTCATCGGTGCTCAGGCTGTAGTTGACTACACTGCAGAATGGATCTGAGAGCCCTTGCCTGTGTTCATGTTGGATGCAGCCAGGAATGGTATTGGGCCTATGGAGACCTCTGTGTGTTGCCTTTGAGTGGGCATTACAGACCTGTTTCCTGATCATGAGGGGAAGGGGGCAGGTGCTGTACATGCACATGTGTACCTATGGGGGGATGGGGGTGATGTTTACACTTCACATGTCTGCAGCCAGTTGCCTATATCCATGGCATATGTGTATGTGGTGTTATTGACCACCACTACAGAGCAGATATGTGTGTTGCCTCTGGGATTGCAGACACACATCTGGAAGGCCTAGTGATTGGCCTTGATGGATGTCTCCATTTTGCCTCATAGACAGCCTTAGGTTACATCACCTGTGACATTATTTGCTTGTGCAGAACAAGGTGACATGGCTTCCAGTGAGGCACCTGTTCCTTCCTGGCCTGTCCTGTGATTATTTCCACCTATGATGGTAGTTGTGTATTGCTGCTGTCCAACATAGGCATTCAGCCTACCTTGAGGGGGTTGATGTTGTCCTGTTGGGTATTGCTGAGGCCATAAAGCTATGTAGGTGCCCACATAGTATTGTGGTGTGGGCCTGGACACTGCTGCTAGTTCCACCATATGAGACACCCTTTATGTGGGTCTTGCCCATTTTTCTTGCCTGTGCGGGGGACATTACGGAGGTGTGGGGACTACAGCTTCACAGACAGTACGTGGAAATACCTCACAGGACAGGACATGTGGAGACAGCCCAACAACATGAGAGACAAAGCTCCAGAACTGGGTACAAATTGTATGTCATTAGTGCTGATATAGACATAGCGGGTTGCTAGATTGACAGGGTTCATCTGGACATGCATTTACTGGGTGACTTGACATCTGACAGTGATATGCCTCTGACATACCTCTCCACTGGCATGTTGTCCAAAGATTGGCCAGATGTTTGCCTGCTATGCTTAGTCTGTTCCTCAAACAACATATGTTTTTGTGGGGTTGGTAGGATAATGTGAGGATTGTTGTCAGTAACTGTTGACATCCATTGGTGTTCCAGTCAT